>NW_024716703.1:828324-900824 GCF_018991925.1 Homarus americanus | reverse complement strand
TCATGTGTAGAGTGTGTATGTGTAGAGTGTGTATGTGTAGTGTGTATGTGTAGTGTGTACATGTATAGTGTGAGTAAGTGTATGATGCGTATGTGTATGGTGTGTACAGTATGTCGTGCGTGTATAGTGTAACGTAGTGAGCCCCGGCGAGAAGACAGCACACCAAAAACCTTAATAACGAAATACAAATCATTCCCTACGACACACCATGACATGCCGTCCAAGTGTACAATAAAAAAAATGTCGGGATGGATTTAAACAGCTTGCTATTTCGTATTCTAAGTGTTAGGCGAACAGGAGGGAAAAACCGGCCCCATTATAACGAGCAACTGACGACGAAAAAAACTATACACATGGCAGTCAAGGAAGGTCACACGAGCAGGTTTTTTCTCTTATCCATTTTACTTGGCATAATCATCATCGTATATGGCCGTCATGCAAGTTGGAATGTGTGTTAATGAGGCAGCCCGAAGGCGGTGCGGGTCCTGGAGGGCACAACACCCCGGCTGGCCTCCTGTCACTGGAGCCTCAGGGGTAAACAACAATAATCTCCTCATTAAGTGGTTGATTGTCTTGGCCAACTGAGCGTCCAGGCGCTCTCACTACCTCAATACACAAGGACGATATTGGCTTGTAATTAGGAGTTCGAGAGATTTTAAAAATGAAAGGAAGATTCAGGCATGTACTGAATATAGCTTACAGCACTTAAACCAAGGTCAACACACACACACCTAAATAGATTCCACTCCTCCTAAGTGTTTAATCTTTCCTTGTTTTTCTTCATCAACTCTTTCAGGCTCTGCTGTTTAAATAAAAATAAAAATCTTAACATGGAGACGCCCTTCAGCATCAAGATCATCACCACCACACCTAAGCCTCAACACCGGGAAAACTTACGTAGATGGCAGTGACAGCGCGATCCCCCTTCTTAGTGGTCTTCCCGTGGCGGATGTGGGGGTCGGCGTTATCTGTTTGTGTTTCGGCGTCTGTATCGCAAGTTACAGAGTCAGCATCCTCAGTCTGGGTGCCAGGGTCAGCTCCACCTGCAGAAGTGCCTGGTTTAGACCCTTCTGGTTTGGTACGAGAGTCAAACCCACTTGCTTGGGTTTTGGAGTATGTTCCAGCTGTCTGGGTCCCGGGTTCGAATCCACTTGTTCTTTTATCGTGTGTTGGACGACCTGTTTGGACACTTCTGTTGTTTTTACCGGTGTTACTACCTCTTGACGGTCTCCGGTCACCCTTGGTGTGGGAGGCCACACGGGAGCCCGGCGTAGTAGACCGCGAAGTCGTCGATGTGCGGGAGCTGGAATTTGGTTGATTCGATTTAGGCTGAGACGAGGCATCTACCTTTGGTTTAGTCGTGCTTGTGATACTTGATCTTTTCGAACTAGATTTGGCGAGTTTCGTTACGTTTGAGCTTGGCTGATCCGTCGTCGATGTGCTTAAGCTAGAACCACGTGACACAGAAGTATTAATATTAGATAAGTGAGACCGTGAAGTGCTGGAACTGGTGATTTTCGACTTATTGGTGCTCGAACTAGTATTATCTGACTTGGGCGCAGTAACGTTCCGAGGAGTACTGGAGCTAGTCATGTCTGACCTTGAAGCATTCGACCTAGTCACGCTTGACCTTGAAGTGTTTGAGCTCTGCACGTTGGAGAACATGTTGGAACCCGAGTCACTTGCGCGCCTCTGTGTTGTCGTGGACACCGAGAACTGGGTGGAGGAAGGTCTGCTCGACGGCACCAACCGAGTCCCCGTGCTGGCGATGGGCACATTGTGGTGAGACGTGTCCCCGCCTGTAATGCTTGACCGTGGTTCCCCCAAATTGAACACATTGGAACTTGAGAACACAGAACTTGACTTGCGCGTACTTGTCATGGAACTTGAATGTGAACTGGACATGGAGCTGGACATAACACTACGACTCATGCTCGTAGTGCCACTTGCGTGTTCCCGAGTAGAACTCCACCCACCCTGCAGGCTCCTGCTGCCAAAACTCTCCATTTCTTTTTTGTTCAATTTGAACCACTATCTACACTGATTCTACACCCTTCACCAAGGTCACTACCGTTCCATATTCATGGAGATTTTATCCATCAATGTCGGTTTCCTTTGCGATTATTCACAAACTACTGTATATCTATTTCCGATGAGCGAGTAACAGAACCGCAGGTGTCATTATGATCAATCACTCATACACCAAATATTCCAGGCACATCACAAGAT
The DNA here is from genome assembly GCF_018991925.1 of Homarus americanus. Classification (NCBI taxonomy): domain Eukaryota; kingdom Metazoa; phylum Arthropoda; class Malacostraca; order Decapoda; family Nephropidae; genus Homarus; species Homarus americanus. Next base: position 898,595 of record NW_024716703.1, on the reverse strand, counting down.
GCACCAGTCCATCACAGCGATACAGTCAGGAGAGCTTGACAGGGGAGTGTGGTGGGTCGGGCGCGGCGACTCCCTCTGCCGGCTAGATGGGGGGTACTGAGCACTGGTTGGTGAGGAGCGTTGCTGCCCCAGCTCCTAGAGGCCCCAGGCTCCGCCCACCGCCTGCCCACGCACCTGCCTCACTCCACCACCCTTTTACCACCAAATTTATTCTAACAGTGTATTTTTCCATTCTACCAAGTAGGTGTACTAGCTGTCTCCTCAGAAATAAATGCAACAAATACACTTATGATAAACGCGGGATTCTTCAACAAGTGAGTGGAGCAGGTCAGACGTGTCCCCGCCCACATGCCTGTGACGTCACGCCTCAGATAACAGTGTGTCGCCAAGGCCCAAGAGATGAACAACGCCCACATTACCCGTCACTATTTCCTGCATTACAAACAAGTTCTTATACCATCAACGCTCATTTGAGAGTCACGTCATCTTTAAACATGATCTGGTGCTGTATATGCAGGCACCCCTCTTTAACTACGGGGAAGGCACGAGAGAAACTAGCTGAACATGGAACAACACTGAGGACTACAGGAAGGTGGCGGGCGTGAACCAACTGGAACCAAGGCCCGCCCATCTTACCTGGCAGACACACTCTCTCACCCTTCGTCCCGCCCACACTACCTTCCCGCAGCCACCAACTAACAAACACCTCCACCAGCTCTATCTTCGTTCTTAATTAAAATAATTACTGTAGCCAACCATAAGTGGACCAAACAACTACCTCCATGATGAAGTACAGTGTAAGACCATCTTATAAACGGGAGGCCAACAATACACTCCACGGAACTACAGAAATAATTCCTGAGAACATTAAGAGAATTCATAGTACAGTGCTCGCGGTTTGTATGCCCTTCTCGCCCAGTCCCTCCTGCTACATTACTGTATAACCCAGCTCCTATATGAGACAAACTCGAGGTACTTCTACAAGAGCACATCTCGCTACAGTCATGAACTACAGCCTCACTGCCAACACCCCATCGGCATTTCCCAAACAACAATATAAGGTTTAGTTCACTGGTGTGGCACTGAAGGGACGCAGTAGGTGAGGGTCGTCCAGGCTGTGCCCTTAAAAGGGCGGTGGTGGGCCCCAGTCCAGAGCACACCGCCCCGCAGCCCACGCTCACTCCCTCCTCCCCCCCACCCCTTCCCAGTAAGCCTCAAGTTTATTCCACTCACTGTGGTCACATACTCACTCACTACTTCGTTAATGTTGTTCATTTCTAATCTTAAATATTACCTCACTCATATTACACAGTCGACCTGTTACTTAACCTTACAACCTACGTCAGAGGCAGCACTGAAGGATTTATTGCTTCTTAAAAGCCACAAGCCCTTCGGTCGCGACCAACCTCCGCCCACCAGTACATATGATACCCATCTAATGTATCTGCCCAATAACACTAAGGAGGCTCGCGCGCCAATCCTTCTCTATCTCTTTGATTTCCAACTATGAATTGAACTGCTGGATTCTCACGTTGTCTAATATAATACCTCCATTATAGCTCAATCAAGTGTTAAATCATCTCCAGTATGTTGTTTTAACACACGTCAGCCAGAATGTTTCTCCTCCTTACCAGCGCCTACCGTTCAAATATATAATGGCCTCGTCATGCTTGCACCATCATCTACATCCCTCAAAGTCACGTAGGGGTCTCTACACCACCATCACCGCTACCCATCTGCTTCAACTCCAGGTTTTCACACGGATTTTGACACGCGGTTCAAGAATAAATAACAGTATACCGACGTGCTGACAAAGTTATGTACAGACACCAACCTACACAAAAATGTGTCATATCCGTCCTGTGCAAGTTCTTAAAATATCCAGAAACTCATTTTCCAGTCTCCCACCATCTTTATCCTTCAGCTTTACTCGTCAAGTTTGTGTGTAATTTGTAAATAATCCAATGTATTTATCTTTCCTCTTTAACACGTATGGTATTTGTCGACAAAGTTAATTCACCCAATGATTCAGTCCGAACCTCTTCAGAAGCGCCAACAGCGACCTGCCCACTCACCCATCAAAACTGTGTCACCCACATGCAACAACAACTTTCACTATTGCTGCATTCTCTAAATGTACTGTCTTCCATATACATCCACACCAGCACCTCGCTCACACCACCGACACGACCACACCGGCATCTCCCTTACACCACCGGCACGACCACACCAGCATCCCTCTCACACGACCACGGCGACCATGAGTTTGTTACGCGTCCCAAAACTAACTAAAACTTTTCAATCTCCCATTTACCTTGACATTAATAATCCTCCACCTTGTAAAATATATACCCACAACAGAAATAATACTGTCAGACGCTTACAAAAAAGCGCCTTCAAGGTGACTGTAAACACCATGTAGCGAGCCCCATTGTTCCCTATACCGTACAGAAAAACGAATTAAAACAATTAGATTTCCTCGGTAACACAGACGATCTCACTTAGAGCCATTTCACACACCCTATTTTAGCAATACTATCAGTCTCGTAGCCCGAGTAAACAATTAAAGAAACAGAGAATTCAAAGGCTAGACTGATAACCAATAAGCTTTCACGATGGTAAACTCTGCCATGTCCAGTACTTGGTATGGTAAACTCTGCCATGTCCAGTACTTGGTAGGGTAAACTCTGCCATGCCCAGTACTTGGTAGGGTAAACTCTGCCATGCCCAGTACTTGGTAGGGTAAACTCTGCCATGCCCAGTACTTGGTAGGGTAAACTCTGCCATGCCCAGTACTTGGTAGGGTAAACTCTGCCATGCCCAGTACTCGGTAGGGTAAACTCTGCCATGTCCAGTACTTGGTATGGTAAACTCTGCCATGTCCAGTACTTGGTATGGTAAACTCTGCCATGCCCAGTGCTTGGTAGGGTAAACTCTGCCATGCCCACTACTTGGTATGGTAAACTCTGCCATGTCCAGTACTTGGTATGGTAAACTCTGCCATGTCCAGTACTTGGTATGGTAAACTCTGCCATGCCCAGTACTTGGTAGGGTAAACTCTGCCATGCCCAGTACTTGGTAGGGTAAACTCTGCCATGCCCAGTACTTGGTATGGTAAACTCTGCCATGCCCAGTACTTGGTATGGTAAACTTTTATATGCCCAGTACTTGATATGATTAACTCTGCCATGCCCAGTACTTGGTATGGCAAACTCTGCCATGCCCAGTACTTGGTATGGCAAACTCTGCCATGCCCAGTACTTGGTATGGTAAACTCTGCCATGCCCAGTACTTGGTATGATAAACTTTTATATGTCCAGTAATTGATACGGTTAACTCTGCCATGCCCAGTACTTAGTATTGTAAATTCCGCCATGTCCAGCACTTGGAATGGTAAACTTTGCCATGTACAGCACCCTCACCAACGTCACTGTCACCCTCACCAACGTCACTATCACCCTCACTATCACCACAATACCCATTATCACGGCTCACAATGAATACTTCTACACTCATAACACCTTCCTCACAGTAATCCCTGCGTTCATCAGTAGAGCGGGTAATGTCATTGTTCCCAGCTGGCCCCATTTCCCTTTAATACCAGTAATCTAGATGGAAATAGCACTGTTGTATATTGCCGTTAATGTGACGTCACAGTTTCTTATCCCTGTCCTAGACGTATGTAAGATGGTAAAAGTGTTGCCAGATACAAGATATTTTTATTGACGCGCTAATGTGGTCATGTATGTAAACAAAACCGTGTTTAGTATTTGTGTTTATGCTGTTTCATAACTTCAATACAGTACGGAAATGTTTAAACTCAGCGTTAATTTATAGTTAATATTTGAGGACAGTTATATACTTGTGTAGGTATACCTTAGAGGAACAATATTTACGAATCTCAAGCCTTATCTTCCATTACATGACTTTTGTTCAGCCCCCCCCCCCCAACCCGAGCATCCTGTCCCTCCTGCGCGTTAGTTTAGCATCCCCCAAACCTCGCCCCATGGCCGAGCATCCTGTCCCTCCTCCTGCGCGTTAGTTTAGCATCCCCCAAACCTCGCCCCATGGCCGAGCATCATGTCCCTCCTCCTGCGCGTTAGTTTAGCATCCCCCAAACCTCGCCCCATGGCCGAGCATCATGTCCCTCCTCCTGCGCGTTAGTTTAGCATCCCCAAACCTCGCCCCATGGCCGAGCATCATGTCCTCCTCCTGAGCGTTAGTTTAGCATCCCCAAACCTCGCCCCTGGCCGAGCATCCTGTCCCTCCTCCTGAGCGTTAGTTTAGCATCCCCCAAACCTCGCCCCATGGCCGAGCATCATGTCCCTCCTCCTGAGCGTTAGTTTAGCATCCCCCAAACCTCGCCCCCCTGGCCGAGCATCATGTCCCTCCTCCTGCGCGTTAGTTTAGCATCCCCCAAACCTCGCCCCATGGCCGAGCATCATGTCCCTCCTCCTGAGCGTTAGTTTAGCATCCGAGAATAAACTTTCCTGATGCTTCAAGTACCGGTATACATTAAAGTATGTGACTATATTAGTTCACCTTTTTTATTCAACAAATTGCTTTCCTTGCTCTTAGTAGTTTTAGTTTACTATCAGCAAAACTTATTGGGTGTTTGCATATTCGTTTGTGCTTCAGCCCCTTCACTTAAAATTCTCAAACTAAAGCTACCTAACCTAGTTTCTCTTCCCTTTCTCAATCCATTTTGATCTACGAACGACTCGTCATGTATACTGTATTGTGGTTTTTAATCTAACGAAACTTTTCACGCATGGCTTGTTATTAACTGTTGTGGGTACACCTTACATTTCTATATTAAGTACTTACCTTATTTCCCACTTACCTGGGAGAGATCAGGAGCATGAACATTTAAAATGATTAAACTTATGATTGGCACAAGAACAAACAATGAATTCACTTACACTTTCAAACTTTTCCACACTGTACATTCATTCATTCATTCATTCATTCTTTGCTGTTATGAAAGATGTGTTCAACAATGGTATTCCCCTTCCACAAGGCTTCACATATCAAGCTGGTTAAACCCTTTGCTTCATACTGTACGATCTAGTATCACCCACCAGCACTACTTCCCCCTACCCAATCACTCTTAGTCAACATCATGCTCTCTAGTCATTGATGTAGTCAACCACAAAATTACTGTCACCTCTCCTGAACCATAAACCTTGGACTCAGAGCCGTGAATCCGAAGCATTTATGGACAGACTAATACAGTTGTACTGTACATCAGCGTCTACTGCTTAGGGTTTGCGAGTCTAAATCTCGGGGCTCATGGAACAGCAGGAGAGGCGACAGGACTATCGTGGGTCACCGTACATTGAAGCTTTCTTTATGTTCATCCCCTTATTTCTGTGTTCCTCAAACCATCATTTTTTTGGTGTTCCTCTCTGCTTTCTACCATCCATCCTCTATTAACACATTTTTTATCAATCTTTCAGTAACCCTTTTCAAAACATCCATACAAACCTGAGAAAATACAAATTTACAGTCTGATGCTCATCTAAGTTCTTTACTTCTTATTCTCTGATCCCTTTTTCACCCCAAGTGTTGCTCTAGTACACATCAGTCCTGTCACCTTTAATTTGTTCATTCCTCTTGCATCAGAGTCCAAGCCTCAAACACCTAATAGTGTTGGCTCAGTGATTCCCCTGAACAGTACAACTATACAGTATCTTTATATCCACATGCACACAGCTTAAATTGCTAACATCCTTAACCAGTCACTTCCTTAAGTAAAGCAGCCAAGCTTTCTCTTTAGGGTTTAATTTAAAAGTTTTTGCCTTAAAGTTATAACTTCATTAGGCACAAAACTATTGCCATGTAATCATCTTTCACCACAAAGATGATTACATTTTCTACATTATTAGATTACTGTAGTTTCTAAATTGATTATCAATATTAAATTTGTATTAGTGTTTACTTACAATACAGTATATTTAATGACAGCTGCTTTACTACAGGCAAAAATTTCCCAACATCAGAATGAAAGGCAGTACTTACAGTAAAGTTCTTTTCATACTGGAAACGGTTGTAGATCTTGGCAATACGATCATAAGTCTCATCTGCGATGAATTGGTACTGGTTGTTCAATTTGTCGAGCTGTTGTATGACTTTGTCGCCCCCGCTCTGGATGCGAGGCCTCTTGCTCAGGCTCGCGTCCAGACTAGGGTGAACGTCCTCTAGACTGGCCTTGTACTGGGACAGGCGCAAGTCATAGATCTACAGGGGTGTTGTAAATTAGTGGAGGTTAGTATTTGTTATTACTGGTTAGAAGCGTTGTTGCTATGAAAGTACAGCGAAAGGACGAGACTCAAGCCCCCCAAAAGCAGTTAACAATACTAAACCAACATTATTACGATTACAGTATATTTACATGCCAATTCATTACTCTCGGTTATCCTGTAACAGGAATGCATGCTCTGAGTAATGAGATGAAAAAAGGGACTTTATCGAATATACAGGAGAATTCTGAAAGTCACCACCTGAAAAACCTGCAATGAACTGAAGTCAAAAGTTTAATAATCAAATTTATGTGCTTTGGTGACATAAGGAGTGCATATACTGTGATATTTGTGCTAAAATGTACTTGTGTGCTTGTGCATATAGTGAAACATACCTTGGCTTCCCGTATGAATCGGCCGCCAAGGGTATTTACATGTTCTATGCTTGTTTTCTTCTCTATAATTTTCATGTACATACTCTGTAAAGAAAAGGCATATGCATTAATGGACCTGGAAAATAAAGAAGAGTTTAATCCCTGAAAAAAAAAGGCTTTACTGTCAGTCTAAGTCTTTCTTCTTTGTCCAAAGTCATCCTGAAATAGAAAAACGGGGATTCTGGTGATCTGGCGTCTCGAGAGGATTGGGATAAGGATAATAGGCGGGATAGTTGTGGGTGTGGGTATGTGGGAAAATTTTTGGTTACGAGTTAGTACTGAAAAGAAATACAGTTGTAGAAAAAGAAAAGTACCCTGTTCTGTATTTGAAATGTAAAGAAATCATCCAATTCATAGGCAGTGATAGACTTATATAAAGAAGCTTCTCCTAAGTTTTAAGAGCAGAACTGTTTGAATGTTGATAGTTCTAAGATATGCTGTAAGTTGAAAGATCTTGACAGAAAGAATGAAAGTATTGTTGTTGCTATATAGAGGGTGGGCTTACCCTCAGCCTCTCAAGTTCTAGTTCTGCCTCAGAGGGACCAAGATCTTCAATCTTCTGGCTGCGGAGGCCATTCTCCAAATCATTTAGTTCTACCTTTTCAATGTCATGGCCATTGCGATACTTTGTAAGGAGCTCACAAGCAGCCTCACAGCTTCGCAGTCTGCAAAGATTAATAAAATCAATTTATCATTTGGAATCATACACAGGCACAGTACAGTATACAGTACTGTCAATATTAATAATAAAAATAGTGACTTGGTCCGACTGCAAACTTTCTCAATACTAGCCACATACATCAAAATATTTTTTGAACATACTAACCTCTCAATGATCTGTGAGCATATGTTCTCCCAGCGTATGCGAAGTTTTCTGACATCTTCCTCCAGTTTATCAACATCAGGATGTATCTTTTGACTGGGTCGTGACTTGACAACAAGTGTGCGAACATTGCGACATTCTTCGAGGAGACGGTCAATCAGTGCCTAAAGGAAAATTTTATTTCAATTAATAACTTTAAGTCTTGTATATTTTGACAACTTCCAAGATTTCATAAGGAGGTAACTGCCTCTGAAGATGTTAAGATTTTTTTTTTTTTTATTAAATCTGATGACGATAAATCTCATCAGAAATAGCGGTCTATTGTTTAATTATCATTTTTACTTTTGGGGTAATTTTAGATTACAATTTTATTATGCATCTTTCAAGTTAAAATGTATTATATCTTAAAAATTTAAAGAGTTAATACCTCAATATATGTTTTAAAATTACTTAGAAGATATGAGTACAACAGATAAAACATCCATTAGCCACATCTTCTGTCATAGCTGATGAATTTAAGGTTCCACCATAATCTGGACTCACCTTCAGTACATACAAGTATTAATAAATTAAATGTACCTAACTTAATTTACCCAAATATAATTTTTTAATTACCTGGTGGTCATGAATAACTTGTTGGATGTTCAGTAGCTCCTGATGTTCACGTTCAAGATCATCAAGTTCATCAGGGAGGTCCTGGTGTTCAGCCAACTTCAATTCGATCTCTGACACCACTTGTGAACCCTCCTCAATGCCTGTCACCACCATCTCCACACACTTCATTCTAAGTAATGAAACAAATATTGCCCTGTATTTACAGATGATACCGTAAGGATAAAAAAAAGGGAATAATATGAGATGGCAAGCAGAAGGTACTTTATTTCTAACCTTTACTGATAAAAGGAGTTGCACTAAAGGATGCTCGAGGAACTAAACTACACATTAGAGGACTTCCATATTTTTTTTTTTCATTTTATAATACTTGGTGTAAAAGCAACTAAAAAATTATCATGAAGTGAGTAAGGTAAGGCAGGTTAGTTTTGCATGATAGAGCAACTGCCGTGATGGACAGTATTGACACTTTGCCAAGGAATAAACGGTAGAATACAATGCTACCAGTACAGTACAGTATAAGCTTTTAATTGTTTAAAAAATTCTGAATCCGTAGCAACCAGAATCAAAGGGATAAGACAACTCGTTAAATAAATAGTTTAGTCATGCAAACATCCTTCCGTTTTACCATAATATCCATGTGGTGTACAGTACTAGGTCTAGTATGATGTACAAGAATATTACATTATTAATCTACAAGTTATTATTCCTAACATACACATTACTGTACAGGACAAAACTTAAATCTTTTCTGTTATTAAACGATTAAACATTTTCATACCTCTCAATGTAGACATGTGACAAGGCCCAAATACGGTCCCATTGTTGTGTGATAGATTCCACAGTTCTCTGTATGGCTGGTGTACGGCGAGACAAGTTCTGGTAGTTCTTCTGAATACTCTCAACCTGAAAAGATAATTAAGTTCATTAACTCAAAATGTTGTATCTTATGACATGCAAACCTCTAAAAGTATACAGACGAACTGTTATATCAAACATCATATTTTTGCTTATCTGAACTGTAATATCCACATGGTAGCATCTGATGAGTCACTGTACCAAGTGTCTTATTTTCCTGCCTTGCCCAGTATTAAAATAAATACATAAATACAGTACAAATAAAAGCCTTAAAGCTGGTAAATGTATAGTCTTTATACTTTCTAAATTTTATTATTTTACTGGTATGAAATAACCATACAGTACTTAAGACATTTGACATGAACTACAGATTAAAAAAAATATATATTCCCGAAATGCGTCATACCAGTTTTTACCTTTGCTTGTGTGCATGTCATAAACACAAACTTTAAATAACACTCACAAACAGCATAAACTATTACCTACTAACTGCTCTTATTGTACTATGACATGCAAATTATAGATCAATCCATACCTCCAGCTCATGAGACGAGAGGTCATTTTCAAACTGTTTGTGCTCAATGACCAGCTGTTCTAGAAGATCCAAGTCTCTCGGGATGCCAGCCAGACACCGTTGGATCAACATCTTCTCCATCATGTCCAGATACTCCTTCAGGCTGTTACATTGTTCCACCAGCACTGCCCCCGGCTTGGGTTCTGTACCGACAACAAAGCCTCACTCGTTAGTTCAAATGAAATATATCTATTAATATAAAAAAAATAGCAAGACTATCTCGCTAAATAATAATAATAACAAAGGCAAAATTAAAACAGCCTCCACAGACGTATGATGCATAACTAACTATACAGTACAGTAACTGAAAGCCGATCATAGGCCTTTTTAACATTCGACACCCTTTTCTTAAGTAATTTTTACTATTTGTACATAAACCACTTAGCAAAACTATTTTATATATCAAATTGTACTTGTGTTATTTAAACATCAGTGTGTCCATGTAAGGTCAAACGGGTTTTTAATTTCTCGTATATAAACAACCCTGCAAGTCATTACCATCACGGAACCTTCCAGACGTATTATTATTCACCGCACCAGTGAAATTAACTCAATCGATATGTCTCAGCAAAGTTAATTATAAAGAAGAAACTAATACAGGTTTATTTTTTGGCTTAGTATAAGATATCTTGACGCTAATTGTCGTCCATTCTCCCCCGCCCACTTCCTAATTGTCGGTTGTACGAAGATATTGCCAAAATGACAGCATAAAACCTAAGTAAAGTTTAAATTCTATACCTTCACCGGACACATCTGGATCAATGAACGACGAAAATCCACTTTCATTAAAGGTTTCTGCCGTTTCAAAGAATGGCTCGTCACTGGCGTTGCTCTTCTTCTCCTCGTGACAACTACACTTACACTGGGCATTCTTACACGCTGCCGAGTCGTCAGCCAAAGTCACCTTATGCAAAAACAACACCGTTCCTTCTAAATATTCTTGGACATCTTCGCCAGACTTCTTTAATCTACACTTAAATATCTTTCCGTGTGTGTCCCATATCTGCCCCAGGACAGTCATGTATCCGAAAGGAGGAATCATGATGTCGGCTGACTTTCACAACCACAATATCACAGTTAAGTGCGATTAAACACTGTTTGGCACATTGGGTTCATCAATGTCTAACACCAGTTCACTAGAGGTGACTAGACATAACTAGCAGCTACGCTGGGGTCAGTGGAAGCACCGGGAAGGAGCGCATGACTGGCACCATGGCTGGAGAGCAGCAGCCATGTTGGGAACACTGGCCAGTGCTGCCATCTTGCTCACGGAAGTTCCCATTTTCTCTAGAAATCAATCCTGAGTTCCAGACTGCGGTGTCTCCCTGACTCACCATCATGTCTGCACTATTTCCACGGGAAAATATTAAGCTAATGTAGTATTTTCCATACCAACATGAGTTTATTAAACATTAATAACAGTGGAAGAACTCGTGTGATATTAGAGTGATGATCCCTCTAAATTATGATTTTCTATTTACATAACGAAATTAACTGAAGCATATATGTATTACATATCCATATACGAGGTTGGGGCATATATTTTATATTATAACAAAATCTAAAAAAAAAACCAGATACTGGAATATACTTTTATAAGAAAAAATATTAAGACGCCCGGACACTTGTTAAAGGCCTTCCTGTAAATCTACCGATATTCGCATTACTTGGTTCATTAAACATCTTAAAGACAACCATGACAATTAGCTTACCGTTGGCACGTCGTTCAAACTCGTCGAAGAGTCTGTTGACTTCATCAATTTCTCGTTTGAGTCGCCGGAGCTGCGGGTCGTTAGGGTCGCCCTCCTGCAGCAGTTTCTCTGCGTCCTCGTTCAGCGCCTTCCGGATGGCGTTGCGCTGCTCTGCTCCCATCGCTATGAACTAGAAATAACATTTGTAAAATAATTCCATTTTCTCTGTTGCAACATCAATATTGCTAGTGAAGCTCATATTATCTCCATTACTTGAAATTTACTTTTATGAAGGATAAAGTAGGTCTTGGTGGCCTCTACCACTTCGGTGATATGGCAAAAATATTACTGAACTATATATAAATATTTTTGTTAAACATTTGTTGAACTTTACCTACGCGGGCCTTAAGCTATTTTGCTGATCCGCCCAAGTAAACAATACTGTATACGTAGTATATATAGTTTTAGCAGGATCGACCTGCTGTAGTCTCTAGGTGATTGTTGCTTGATAAATGTAAATTCAGAGTAATGGAAATAGCAAAATCGTTTGATATATATATATATATATATATATATATATTTCATGTAAATCCACAATGAAAACGTGGATAAGATAAATCTTGATAAAAATCACACGGGAAAATGGAAACAACGGAGTACCTTAGCTTTCGTCTTTATTCAAGACATCTTGAATAAAGACGAAAGCTAAGGTACTCCGTTGTTTCCATTTTCCCGTGTGATTTTTATCAAGATTTATCTTATCCACGTTTTCATTGTGGATTTACATGAAATATATATATATATATATATATATATATATATATATATATATATATATATATATATATATATATATATATATATATATATACACCGATATAACAGATGAGCCTTAACTTACCTGGGCAAGATCCCAGCTCTTCACAACCTTGATGGTAGCAAAGATCATATTCTGGCGCATGCGCAGTTGTTTCTTCTGCCAGAGGGCAATGCATCGTTCGTACTGGCGCTTGAGCTTCTCGGCAGAGTCGATGGCCTCCTGGTTTGGCGGGGGGATGGTGAAGCAGACGCCAGGCACCATGCCCTTGTTGCCGGAGTTGGAGACGACACTCCACTTGACTCGGTTGCTGTTGTCGTGTACGGTGCAGCGTTCACCCTTGTTGATGCTCATCTGTCCCAACACAAAACAACGCTTCAGACTCCACTAACCCTCACCACCACAGTTCTTACAAATGCATTTTAAATGCACCTACTATATATTATTTTGTACTTCTAGCTAATTACCAACACGGAGGAGAGTAAATATAAAGTGTGAGATTAATAAAATCAAGACTGCATGCATTCACTTGATACACTTAACGAACCCAAGATAACATTTCAGTCAACACGGAACAATAAGAACGAAACTGAGCGAACACAAACACAAATAACAGACAAATGGAGCACAAATAAACAAAGGAAGCATAAAACAAATTACCGAAACAAACAAATGAAGCACAAACCAACTATTGAACCATATACAAAGAGAAGAAGCATAAACAAGACAATGAAACAAACGATATAATAAGTAATATACAAACTACTGAAGCAAACAAACTAAATACTGAAGAATAAATAAAGAAATGAAACACGCACAAGACGATGAAACCAAAAAATAAAGCAGAAACAAACAGTACTGCAGCAACAACGAACCAAAGAAGCACAAAAGAACGAATAGAGGAAGTAAAACCGAAGTGATAACGTATAGAAGAAGAAAAGAAAGAAAAATAAGAAACAAAACTAGAAGCGCAAACGAATACAAAAGAGAAAACAAAAGAGCCTCTGAGGCGTCAACGAGTAGTGGAGGCGGGAACCGTCATAGAAAACGGAATATAACAAAAGAGGAAAAAATATGAAAAATCATCACTATGAATTAAAGACGTAGACCGAATTATCCATTAAAATAACAAAAACACATGAAAGAAAGTGAATAAATCTTAGAGTTATGACACACAGACAGACAGACACAGCGGGGCCGATATTCACAGTAGACCAACTACCAATATGTAAATGAAATATGCTCACAGAAACGACAAAGAAGACAACAGCTCTTCAACTCCAGTGAATATACTCTGCTAGACGTAAAATTTCTCTAAAACACCAGCTTTTCTGCACAGATGTACTCCTTGTCCATAAGCCACAATGTGAATGCGCGTAAACGGATCACCCGAAGATTAGACACCTCAGTTTATTTCACGAAAAACATTAACCACCTCTAACTTAATCTAAACCACCTTAATCTAACTTAAACTAAGCGTTACGGGTGGCGTTAGGGTGGTTAATTTTCATGTGATATTAGCCGGGTTGCCTAAACTTCAGATGGTAAGTATAAACCATAAAAGCCAGTACTTACATCCATCTTCTTGTAGTTGCAGATCGCTGTCACTGTCGTAGGTTGTCTGAGCGTCTGTCTGCGTTGCTTGAGGGGCACGACAGTCTTAGCCCTGTTGATGAGCTCGTCCGCGGTGGCGTTAAACTGGGCGAGCTCCTCACGGATATCCTGCATCTCCCTCAGCAGTTGCTCACCGTCATCCAGGCCGAAGTCCGTCACTGAGAAGGTCGTGTTCAGCTTCTCATCTTGACTGTAACGAAATAATATAAACATCGTGTGATAATTATGATAATTTTCACCATAATTACATCTAGTATCACATAAGGTCAAATTCCAATTAGCATAATTATTGCCTCGACTGTGTAGTGACGTCATAGTGTACGATAATTTGGACAATTGCGTAGGATTGTATGCAATGGTATTATCTTCAGCTTCCCGTCCCAATGTTTGTAGCTGTCCCTGTACTTATAACTGTACCTGTAGTGTTGTTGGTGAATTAAACAAATGTAAGCTTGAGTTGAAATTTGTGTAAATATTGGAGTTTTAAACAAGTTTGTGGTTAACTTACGCCATGACCCATTGCTCAGCGTTAGCAATGTCAGTGAAGAAGGTGTGGTAGTGGGAGGCGTGTTGGAGGTGCGTCTCAAGGCAGAGTGTCAGCTCCAGGAGCCATTGCCACTGAGTCTGCATGGCAGCCAGGTAGGCCTCGACTGTCTTGCTCGCTGGGTGGTGTCCGATAACTAAGCTGTTACCACGGTCCTGGACAGAACTGAACTGAACCTCTCTCTTCTCCAGCTCTCCCATCAGTTTCTGCAAGACAATCAAAACACAATACATTAATAATAATAATAAATAATAGTAAATGTATGCAACATATTGTAATAAATGATATTCCTTACTGCAGGACCTAGTAAAGAGAACACCTTACCTCGTAATATCTCTCCACGTCAGTAATATTAAGAGACTTGTTGGCCCAGTCTCTGTTGAGCTCTTGCTCCTCACGTTCGTTGAGCCAGATAAGCTCTTGGGTGGCGGCCTGCAGGAAGTCCAGCAGACTGTGCAGGTCTGACACACGCTTGTTGCTGAGAGAGAGAAGCTCAGCGTAGATCTTCCGCAGCTGAGACAGCAAGTTGATGTACACGGTGTGTTCTTCGCCATTGAAGTTGTTCTTCAAAAAACACAAACATATTCGAGGTCAGTAAAAAAAAAATACAAATTATTCAAACAAGTAATAATGTTCCACATTCCTTGTAGTTAAATCTAATACTTAAATGTTATACGTCAGACAACACGGAATAAGACAACAAAATCCTGACCATTTTGTTGATGGAAATAGATGAACCGACCTTCCAGGGTTGGAGAATTCAACAGGAAATAAGTACTTATCAAAAGCTACCAGTCATTTAAATCCATAGAATCGTCTGCGACACAGAACTGGTGTGGGTGTTGGGAAGCCAAATGTGTGGATGTCAGGGAGGAGTGTGGATGAGATAGTTACCTCGGCAGCGGCACATTGGTCCACGTTGGTATGGAACTGGTGGATGATCTTGTGTTCCTTCTGGTGGCTGTCATACTCCTTCTCCACGGCAGCCAGATCGTTCCCGTACTCACTGTCGTTCAACTTTTTCTGTAAATATACATTCACCTCCGTCAAAACCATAAACATTTGCCTTTAGCTCATAATATGGTCTCTAAAGACATATCTCGTCCCCTTTAATATATCACAACTTCCTCTGTACTCACAAGTTTGTCTTTGCACCAGTTGATACAATCCTGCAGGAACCGGAAGTGTTCGTTCGTTTCGACAAGTCGGGATTCGGACACAACTATTCTCTTCGTCGTCGTGTAGGATTCTTGTTGTGTAAACGATCTATTATTCAAAACTATAAGAAGGCGGTTCTCGAATAGCGTCCTAACACTAACATATCGTTCCTCTAGTTTCACAACCCTGGAAAGAATACAGAAAAACACCATTAATTCTGTCGGTCAGATAATATATGGAGGCGTGAAGGTGAAACGAGAATTAATAAAAACTGCATCTCAATAAGTTCATGGAATCATCTTTTGATAACTTGAGATAAAAACTCCTGTAGAGAAGCGTCATGGTTGGTTGGTTTACCTCTTATGCAGCGTGGGGGCCTCGTGGTACTTGCCCTCACGCAGGATCTTCACGTCAGTATGAAGGGTCTTGATGGTGTCCTCACACTGGGCCAGTTCACCATCAAGGGCATCACAGTTGCGTTTGGCATCCATGGGGTGGAGGCGCTCCACTCTCCTCGCTTCATCCTCGATACGTATCTCCACCTCTTCAAGAGTTATTTCTGTTTGTTTGATTTCACGGTGGACCTTCTCCGCTAGTCTCTGAAGTCTATCGGCACTGAAATTTCAGGAAGATAGAAAGATTAAAGAATGACCTGAAGTAAAATACCGTTTCAGTTTCATAGACACAACCCTCCACAAAATTCCATTTGTCACTGTTAGTGCTGCACGTTCATAAACTAAGGACAAGAGCAGTCTGTGCGTCGTACCCAGACAATGAGTCATGCAAGGCATCGTCCCTCTCCTGGTAGAGGGACATAAGCTTGTTCCATTCGGAGTCGACGTTGTTGTAGTGCAGTTCGGGGACCAGCTCGTCCTCCATGAAGCCGGTGCCGTCCAGTAGCTTCTGGATCTCGCGGTACAGTCGCTGGCAGCTGTTCTTGTCACGGAGTCGAGGTGGAACTTCTTCTTGTCTGAATCTGTAAAGACACAATCATGGATAATTAGAAAATGCTGCAGTTGTAACCACACATTCTTTTCCCTGATTTAACAAAAAACACAAAAATAACCGAGGTATGAGCAAAATATAATCATTTATATAACAACAGCCGCGAAGAATCATGATCATGTCAGTAATCCATCATGAGCGTCTGTCACTCACCTGGTGCTTTCCTGGGCCATTCTCTTGAGTTCGACGGTGTTGGAGGGGAAGTGTCGGTCCCTCATGATGGAGATGTGTTCACGGATCCAGTGTATCAGGGTGGTGGCCATCTCTCGGTACTCCTCCAGTTTCCGCTGTGCCTCCTGAACAGAACAAAAACAATTGGAGTAAGATTCTGAGTTGGATGAAAAAAATCCATTTCATCTTCAAGTTACAGCTCCTACAAAAGCTTATGGTCTAATACATCAAAAGATCAGAGCAAGTAGCAAGCTAGAACAAGACGTTAGGTGCGTTATACTCACAATATTAAAGAGTGGGTGGATACTGGGTGGCTCTGGGAAGATCTCATAGAGCTGCGACACGTACGTAATCAGTGACTTCTCGTCTGGTTCCGGGGTATCAACATCTGTAGGGAGGAGATACATCATGCCTCTCTTACACCTGACACATACATTATACCAACTTCACCGACTACTAACTCAAGACTGACTTACAAATGAGATACAACGAAGTCTCCTAAAAGGTATAATACGTTATATAATTAGGGATGATTATAGAGCAGCTCGTGTTTTGAGTGATCTGTACAGTAATGAATATCCAAGTCTGGGAAATACACGTGAATTTTCTCAGTAAACCTGTCCCTCTCCCGGCCATTACGGAGAATGAGTCGGCAAGTATCCCCTCTAGGCAGTTGTTTATGTATTCCCTCATGTACTACACGCAAGGCGGCAGGACCCGAGACCTCTGTTATTACGTTTCATCTGTAATCATTCACACGCTGTATTAAATCACACAGGTGTTATGATAATCACCAGGTGTAAGACGGTTGAACACCAGTCTACTAAAGTGTTGTTCCTCCCAGCGGTGGTACCTGGTGAGTCACTAGTCTCCACAAGGCCTCCACATTACCTAGTCCTGATGGGTATCTCTCTCTTCCTTAACCCCCCCAAACAACACACACCCTTCACCCCCAGGCCGGTGACTCATCACACGACCAACACACGAACAGAACACACTTCTCTCTCCGCTCCAACTAACATCATAAGAATGACCTATGAATAAATATCAATTAATTCATCTATCTATCTTCATTTTATCTGTGGTTCTGAAACATTATATTCGTAAATCATAGCGGGTATTAAGGAGGTGGTATGGCAGGGCACAGTGGTGGAGGTGTGGGTATGGTGCCGGGCCCTACCTATACAGTCTAAACTACCCCAGGGCCTCACCCCACCTCCTCCAGACCCTCAAGTATGTGTTCCTCTCCCCCGGCCATTAACTCCTGTATATATTTAACACCGCCTATTATGGCCCACAACACACAAAATGGCTCCATCTGGTATCTGTCCCGAGCCCCAGAATCTCATGTTTTTATGCAGGTCACAACATACCCCGACCAGCAGCACACCCTGGCCTACACATCACCTATCCCTCACACGTGTTACACTAACCATCTTGGGGACCAGCAACATGGCCAGCAGTATGATCCAGTCTGTCCCCCTGGTATTAGCCTCTTCGGCGTCATCACCTCGACCACCCACTCTCCTCCCACCTCCTCCACACCACCATCACTCTTGCCTTGGACAGGGATTAAGGAGGAGAGGGACGGCGCAAGAAGACTGATGCACCACACAAAGATGATCATGCTATCCAGGTCCCAGGATCACTAGGTCACGTTCACCTCCTGGGATTACCGAGTCACAGGTGTGCTTAACCCCCTCCTCTCCCTCTCACCTGCGACACCATCTACCTATCATGTTTGCCTACAACCCAAGGTCATGGTTTACCTACAGCCAAAACTATTGACAAATGGGTTAAAATTTTATCAGGTAATCGAGAGGATATTATACAGTAGTTGTTGGTCCTAACGTCTCCCATACAACCAGGGGGACGCGTCGCCCACCTTCACTACCTCACAAAAACTGGCTCTAGGTCATCGAGTCTGCGGCCTATTACCTATATAAGGATAAGAGTGAAAGTTCATCGATTATTTGTACACCTGAAGCTATTATGGCGACAGTACAGGGGGCAGCCGGTGATAATAAAAGTGACCGCGCCTTCACCTGCTGCCTGTGTCTGCAGCCTCCACCACCACCACCTCCTGCGGCAACAAGTAGATAGCCCTGGACACACCTGCGGCAACAAGTGGGGTCATCTAGCCCCCTCCCTTCCCCAGCGTGGTATCACCCTCCACCTTCAGATGTTAATGATACTCTTGCCTGACCATGCAACGAAATGCATATTAGGGATCCATCCACATTACCTTCGTGTTATTTTTCTTATGTACGTAGAAGGAAAAGTTTAATCAATATAAAACTGACTTTTATTATAAGACTTAAGATTCATTATTATACCGCGTGGGGGAAAGGGTGAAGGCAACGACCATGTATGGGAGGGCGGGGTTTATAGTAGAAGTCTACACAGCCCAACCACATGCTACCACACACCAGCCTCACACCACCCACATCACTATCACTACATTGTGCTTCGACGGGCATGCACAACTAAACTTAAATAACATTATCCTTAGCAGCATCATATCCAGACATCAAGAGCTAATGTGTGGATGTAAAGGTAAAAGGTGGATGGGCGAGCAATCATGATGTGTGTGTGTGTTGCGGTGCTCTGTCTTGTATTGTGTTCCAAGGGCGTGTATTGTGTTGCGAGAGGCGTCACACTATGTTGCGGTACAAGGGCGGGTGGCGCGGCGGGGTAAGTGAGTGGCGTGGGCGGGCGTGGTTAGAGTATGGTGAAGGTGTAGTAGGCCTGGTTTTACATAGTTGGGCCTGATACTGTGAGTTCGTCTCGTCAGGGTTATTTTGGGAAGGTTGCGGTCATCTACTGGTCAAACAAGAGGGGTCACCACACCAGTCATCATCATCATCATCATCATCATCATCATCCATTCATCACTATCACCAACCACCGTCCCTCACCATCATTCCATTTTCTTCGTCATATTTTTAGTTTTTATCTTTTTTTTTATTTACTTCGTGGTCAGATCACAGATATCAAATACCCAACCTTTCCTCTAACACAACAACACACTTTACCTAATAACAATTCATATCGACAATAAGACTCTACCCTGCAAATGTCTCTACCTTCTCCTCCACTATACTGTAACCCTGAACAAAACCTTCCTTCCTTAAACAAATTTCCATAAGAACGACAAACACACATATTGACAAAAACACAACACAAAATATTAAACAAAAAATAACTCCAAAAATAACAATTGACAAAGTATAGGAAAAAAATATAGATATACACATTTGCATACGAGGTGAGAAGGGCGGGAGAGAAGCCTTGGCACACATCCTCTGCCGTAAACACCTACACCAACTGACTCGTCTTGTCCAGGTGAGGCGAGGCGTGACGTGCTACCTCATCAAGGCCTCCCCCTCACCTCTTCCCCATTACTGTCCCGGGGGAGGGGAGGCAGGGAGGGGAAAGCCAGTAGTGAGGAGGGGGGATGAGACGGGTGGGGGCTTTCTATACTTCACCCGGGTCATCTGTTTACACCTCTAATTCCTCCACTCGGTCCCTAGGGTAGGAACTAATGCATTCTAGGTTATACAACTACCCAATATAAACCATCCTTAAATGATCTAATTCACCCACTAAATGACAGTGGTATGTTTAGGTAACCCACCCTAGGAAGAGATGACCCCCCCCCCCTCCGTAATGTATCTAACCTACTCCCCCAACTGTGGTTCTCGTGTCAGGACTCACCTTCAGGGTCGAGAAGTCGCGTGACGCCGTACTCGCGCTCCATGACATGGAAAGAGGTCTCGAGGCGCTCCCTTGGTGTCCTTTGACGGAGGTTGCGCCAGTCCACCAAATCGGGTCTGTGGGAGGAGGAACACGCCCCTGGGTTAATACACCACACAGACACATAGTTAAGAAGCATCTCTTTACCGCACCTCACCACTGCAGTGTTATGGCGTTAATACTACACTACTATATCATGAAGAGTCTACACCAAAGCAGAGTAAGTAAGAAGGTTTATTCTCGTCTCAAGAAGTAGTAATAGACTATTGGCTAAAATGAACTAATTAAAAAGAACTGCTACAGCTTGTAAATCAAACTACAGTAACGAGAAATGTTTCAATAGTTATAAAGACAGAAGCACACAAAGTCATGGACAAGGAAAACAAAAACAATATCTGGGAATTCAAATGTGAAAATAAATTTGAGTAGTTCACCAGCTGAGCTCCGACGTCAGCATTCATATTAAGACTAAAACGGTCACTCCCGCAGCTCAACTGATGAATTACCCTCGTCACACAAGGAGCAGAACATAATACACAAATCAAGGAGGAACAGCATCACACGTCGACACATTTGATAACACGTTGATTGATGACGCAGCCGAGAGCAGTTTCGTTGACACATGCAGTCAGCGTCATGCAGCTTTGTTGATGTTTTGGTATGTAATGCAGGAGGTGATGGAGGAGAATGGGGAGATGGAGGAAAAGCGAGACGATGGAGAGGATAAGGGGGGTAGATAATGGAGGAAAAGGGAGAGGAGGGGGTAGCAGGGAAGAATGGAGGTAAAAACAAGAGACAATCATAAAGCAACAGTAGCAGGAGAGGCGGAAGTCAACACACTAAGCACAACACGAGGACCCTGACACAGAGAGAGGATCCTGGGACACGTCTAGGGTGTAGCGGACCAGCTGTGTTGGAGGGGGAGCAGGGGGGTGACGACGGGGAGGGAAGCAGGGGAACGAAAAGCAAAGAGAGGGGAGGGGAGGGGAGGGCCAAGGTCACACACGAATTTGGTTGCACTCCGCCCTAATAGTAGCGACAGACGCCCCATTAACTAACCCCAAGCAACACTTATGTCCTTGTCTGAATCTGGCAGCTTCCGCCTTGACCCTCATTATCATTACTGTACTCCGATAATCTAGGTTGTGTCACTGTCTAATATCCTGGAGTTCAATCTCATCCGAAGCCCTGAAGGTGTACAGTAGAATGTCCTGACTCAACATACATTAGTTAACCCATCTGATATATCATAAAAGGTCCGGTAAAAACATTCGACAACAATACCATTATCATTTCCTGTGGTGTCATGTACCGCCACAACAGTACCTCGTGGTTGGTTGTCGTCATTGTGAAAAAGTTTAACTCCCCGTGATGATATATCTAACCAGCTGTGATATAACTATTATAATGATGGGACCACCTGACTCTACCCAGACAGCTGGTCACTCACTCAACTAACTCACTTTCACACTTGGTTACTCCCGCCTACACTACCTTCATCCTGGCACTTACTCTCTCTTATACACACTGAACTTGTTTAAGGTCTGACGAGACTCTTCCTGGGAGTCTCAAAGGCCAAGATAAACTATACCCGAGGAGGATCACCTAACTTAACCTAATCTGACCTGGTGTTATACAGTGGCAGTGACTGCTAGAGAGCACTATCCCTTAACGACGAAACAAGAGGCAGAACAACACTACTTACGCTGCCGTAACCCACAAGAAATCTACCTATGTTTATACCAGTGACCAGACCCCCGAGAACCCGACCCAATGTACACACCAACACCCGGTACAACCCCTGAAGGCGCGACAAGTGCAGGCGGTACGGTACAGGATCAGGTAACAGGGTGCCGTGCCGGCAGGGTCTGGGACGAGCACACACTTAGGGGGGAGGATAGGAGTGACTTACGGCGCTGACTCGGGGCCCCCTGGTTCAGACCCCCCAGGTTCGGGCCCCCCTGGTTCAGACCCCCCAGGTTCGGGCCCCCCTGGTTCAGTCACCCCAAGCTCGGAGACCCCACTTCGGGATGCACTTCTGCTGTGGATGATTTCGCTGGAGGAGGAAGACACGTGGTGAAGTTGGACACTAAGCAGCCCACGTGCAAGTGTTTACCAATGATGTCTAGCCACATGGGTTGTTGTGTGATGGTCACCCACGTGGCTCTGTTTACAATTGATGTTGTGTAGCGTTGTTAATAAAAATATGCCAGCGTGGACTTGCTTTAAAGTTATACACAGACAAACGAATTTATCATTGAAACTGAACCACCTGGAACATTTACCAATAAAATGGCACCAGGTGGATGTGTTGACCCAAACAATAGTAACCAAATGAGTCTGTTTATCAATCAATCAAGCGTGGCCATGTGGGTGTGTGTTATCATCTTGTTGCCAAGTTGTTGTGTCTACAGACAGAGTATCGTTATCTGGGGATGTTTACCAAAACATTTTAATAAAGTTGACAGCTTGCATGAGGCCACAAGGGCGTGTACACAGAACAACGCAGCACGTGGGTGTGTACATCAGTGACATGTAGTGAGGATCAGTCACCTGCGAGAAGTGACCACAGGGCGGTTTGTTTATGTGGCTACAACACCTCAGGTAAAGACAACAGCGTTAGGTATCCTTGGTAGACGAGATATTAATCTATCATGCGTTAAGCGAATTACAGTACTGAGCAGATCATCAGTTCCTGTGATGCCAGTCAACTAAAGTAATAAAAATTAATCACTAAGAGAGAGAGAGAGAGAGAGAGAAGCTTCGTGTGGAATTAAGTTAATCTACTTAAGGTGTTCCTGTGGTGCATGAACTCTAGACACTCATACACAATACAGTGTTAATAAGAGCGTACATAAAAAATAACTTCGTCTCATGCACACCCTTAGTGCCAAGGTGTGAAGAAGCAAAATAATGAGAAGTATCCACGAGGAAAATACAACAAAAAACGAAAGAAACCAGGAATGCGTGTAATGGCGACCCCTGGCAGCTATACACACAAACACACACACACACACACTGCCCCAAGACGCCTCTGCCAAGTGTACAAGTAGATATGACTTCATGAGTATCTGACGTCATGGGGAGGCAAGGGAAACCTATTCTCACACACTCTGGCTGACGACGCCGACACGCTCTGAGTTGGCAAGAATACCTCGCAACACTCCTCCCTCCCAGCAGCTTCCCTCAACAACACGTACAGTCCCAGCAGTCTCTCTCTCTCACACACACACGACCACTCTATATCCTGGTCACGTTCATACACACACACAGCTAAGCCACTCTAAGCCCCAGTCACGCTCCCACACAGTCAATTCTTTCCCCAGTCTCACTCTCTAACACACACACACACACTCCATGGCCCAGTGACGCTACAAACACACCTGCAAACGCTCATGAATATTAACACTGGTCTACTTTCTCCAGGTAAATGATCTGTTTACCTATTGACTTCCCACTAATTACAATCACAAGTTTAATCTTGGGGGCGGTAAATGTTCCTCCCCTTTGTTCATGGCTAATTATAAGTTGTCTCTTGCCTCAGATGTGTCTATATATGTGAAATGCAACAAGAAGTGACAGGCAGCACGTGAGCGAGGGGGGGTCTCTCCTTCACCCAGCAACGGTAAACACAGCGGTGAGCCCGGCCTCCTCAACCCACCTCACCTTTACTCTCTCTCTCTTACTCCTCACATATCATCATCAGTTATTTTAAGAAAGTGAGTCAGAAAGGAACCTAGGTACACACACACACACACACACAGGCCATGAATTTCAGCTGGCCACACCTCTCACTTGTGGACAACAGCCAAATCTGACTGTTCACACGGCAGCCATTGATCTCGAGGTATAATAATTATATTCATTATAATATAAAAATTTACATAAAAATAGTAAACACGAAATGAACAGACGAAAACAAAAGCTAATCCTGGTAACCTGAAACAAAGAAACAAAAAACTTAAGGAACACGGATCTGCAGGTGTTAGGACGCCCCCGTCAGAAGTATGACAAGAGTAATGATGGAGTGTGATGAGACAGGTAGGAGGGTCATCAACAGACTTGGAGAAGAGAAAAAACTAAACTTGGAAGAACCATATTTGATGAGGATGTGTTTGGCGGGTGGCTGCCACTACAGTACAGTAGGGGATGAATGTGAGCTCCACCACAACCAACCTGACGGTGCCTTGAGTCACACACATGATGGTGGGCAGGTACTCTACTGATCAGTGAGCCATAACACGACCATCACACACGTATACACGCGCACACACTCGCATACGCATACACACGCCACCCCGGCCACTCACCTGCACCTCTGGCCATTACAAGAGCAAGAGAGGGCAGGGCAGGACGTGAGCGTCAATGCTCTATTAGTGGCAACAACATTATGGTGAAGTGTAGAAAGAAGCAGCAACTGACAAACTAAATAATGGGTCGATGGACAAATGAGAGCGGGATGGACCGGTGACAACAACTGAAGGACTGAAATGATGTTTTGTGTCGACAGATGGGGCACGTTGAGTGACTAAACGACCACAGGCTCCCCGGAAGTACCAGCAGCCGCCAGACCACCACACACCCAGCAGGTAAGTGGGCAGGTGTAGTGCCAAAGAAACCGCGTAAGAGAGTACCTGACGAAGAAAGATCAACTCACCTGTTCCTATGAATGATGGCGACGAAGGCGAGGCCATCCCTCCACGAGGTGGTAAAGTTCTTAACTTCCACGTTGGGGTACTTGTGGGTGGTGTTGCGGGCCCAGCGGAGCAGCGCCTCCTTGGCCGTCAGGTTCTCCGCCTGGCCCACCATGATGTCAGAGATCTGCAATGCAGGAAAAAGCGTCACGTTATTATGAGGCCACAATTAATATAGTTCACGTCACCCGAGATAATTACAATCTTATATTTTTAAGGACTTACGGGAACAAGGAATAACTTCACTCAAACTCTGACGACCAGCCATTAAAACATTTATTATTGTTTACATAATACTTGTGGGGCTGTGACTGGCGGTACAACCTGAATCATCACAAACTACAACTCATTCTGCGTCTTGTGTTGTCATGAAACCATTAACCCTCAACCATGATGAGTCATCCCTTGACCACGATTTTGGGTCAGAGGTCAGCTTGTGAGCGGTGACGTCAGGGTGTATTGACCTTCCTGGCCAGGTCAGTGGAGGACTCCTCTCATAAACCACTCCACTCTGGGGGATAAGTTTACTCCACTTGTACCTCCTAGAGTTCCTCCACATTGAATAACTTATATTGTTATGGTTAAGCTTTTATTATGATTTATTACTTAATAATCATCTAAGGAATTTCTATAATGTAACTCAGAGGATGCGTCAGGGGCGTCTTGAATACTTGTACAGTAGTAACGAGCAGTGTGAGACTCCTGACTAGCGAGGCTCCTGATAATGCAGGCGGACCTCCTCAGGCGATGTTGTAACCCTCCTGCAGCTGGCCATGACGGGTGGCCCCGCCCCGGCAGGAGGTGGGACAAAGACGGGTAAGGATGATGTCAGCCGTCGCACATTTGTGCCTCACGACCACCAACCGTGGTTCCTGCCTCAGCCCTCCCAGTCCCTCTCAACTGTACACTGGTTCACGCCTACTGTATCTCTACCCTACTGCAGCACCTCATCTCCTCAAGTCTTCTAACCTAACCTACACGAGGGTAACTCACCTACGCACCCGTTACTCATAACCTAAGCTAACCCCCCCCCCCCTTGCCACTCCCACCAACTCCTTCCTACACTTCACTCTGTATTATATTCTAAGAGCAATTCCTCTTAGCCTCCCACTCTGCCCACTCCACCACGCCCCTCCCCCACACACGCCTCCCCCACACACGCCCTCCCACACACGCCTCCTCCTCACACACGCCTTCCTCACACACGCCCTCCCCCCCACACGCCCTCCCTCACGCCCCTCCCTCCCACACACGCTCCTCCCTCACACACACCCTCCACACACACGCCTTCCCCACACGCCCTCCCTCACACACGCCCCCCTCACACGCCTTCCTCACACACGCCCTCCCCCACACACGCCCTCCCTTTCACACGCCCTTCCTCACACACGCTGCTCCCTCACACACGCTGCTCCCCACACACGCCCTCCCCCCACACACGCCCTCACACGCCCTCCCTCACACACGCCCCTCCCTCACACACGCCCCCTCCCTCACACACGCCCCCTCCACACGCCCCCTCCACACACACGCCCCTCCCTCACACACGCCCTCCCCCACACACGCCCTCCCCCACACACGCCCTCCCACACACGCCCCTCCCTCACCACACGCCCCTCCCTCACACACGCCCTCCCCCTCACACACGCCCTCCCTCCCCACACGCCCCTCCCCACACACGCCCTCCCCACACGCCCCTCCCTCACACACGCCCTCCCCTCCCACACACGCCCCTCCCTCTACACACGCCCTCCCCACACACGCCCCTCCCTCACACACGCCCCCTCCCTCACACACGCCCTCCCCACACACGCCCCTCCCCCACACACGCCCCTCCCTCACACACGCCCCTCCCGCTGCTGGGCTCTTTCTTGTGCGTCCCCAAACGAGGTCGTTACACCAAGGTCAAACTCCCCCAGGAGTTAAGTTTTTCAAGAAGGAAGTGATAACTGCTGGGCTTTGTTGACGTTGTTGAGTGCTAAGCGCGCGCGCGCACACACACACACACACACGCACGCACACACACACACACACTTATAATACGCATACAAACAGTAGTCTAACGATAATTAATACAATAATAACAATAATACGATATTTACACAACTTTTAAGTTATTCAAACATAAAATTACGATACAACTTTCATGGAACTTTACATTATATTAAGCCTTTGTATTTCTAAAGCTCTGCCAACAGTTATCTCCTTAACAAAGCCACAGAATCTTTATCCACACTCCAACTTTCTGTGAGCAAGGAAACACTCCGTCACGAGGCTTGGCAAGGGCAGCAGGTGAACTTGGGAAGATGCTGGCGGTCGTCTGGAGTAGGAAGGCAGCGACCTGTGGTAGTGGTGCCCCGAGGCGCTTATATACCCTCCTCCTGCTTCTGCTTCCTCCTCCTCCTGCTGCTCCTGCTCCTTCTCCTCCTTTCCTCTAACACCAGCATGATGTATCTCTTCCTCCCCGACCTCCTCCTCTCCTCTTCCTCCAACATACTCCTTCCTCCTCCACAGCTTCACCTTCCTCCCCCATAAAAATGCTTACATCCTCCTCCACTTCCTCCTGGTGCTGGTGCTGCTTTCCTCCAACATCCGTACCCCCAACAACACCCTCCTTCTCCAACACCAACATACTATCCCCACCAGTTCACCTTCTTCCTCCCCAATAACACTTACAGTACACCCTCCACCACCATTCTCACCACCCCCATCCATCTCCCTCTCCACCACTACCTCCCTCTCCATCACCACCCATCAACCTCCTCCCTCTCCCCCTACTGCATCGTCTGTACAAATACACCTTGACGCGTCAGTGTGTCTGTCAAGTACACTTATGTTCCCTGGGTGAAGGGTGTGGATTATCTACCCCCCTCCCTTACTCTCCCCTAACATTCACCCCCTCCCCCTAACACTCACCCCCTCCCCCTAACACTCACCCTCCTCTCTCCTGAAGGTGAAGGTGACTGCGTACTTTACTACACTTTGTTCCCTGCTGCCTCTCTCTCTCTCTCTCTCTCTCTCACACACAATAAAAAAGTCATATGAATGTTTTGAATAATGAGAAAGTGTTTGAAAAAAGAATGATATAAAATATAAATGGAAATAATGAAGACAATGAAACGGAGAGGAGTAATAAAGAGGGACGAGGGGGAGGTGAGAGGGTAGGGAGAGTGGTGAGAGGGAAGGAGGAAGCGGTAAAGAGGGAGAGAGCGTGGGAGGAGAAGAGGTGAGGGGGGATAGAGAAAGTGACGCTGGGAAGAGGCGGAATGGGGAAGGGGGAGAGGAAGAGTAATGAGAAGAAGAAATGAGGAGGGGGAAGGAGAGAGGTGGGGGAGGGAGGAGGAGGTGAAGAAAGGAGCCAGGTGACAGTAATTAGGGCTTAGTGCTTCAGGAGGCAGGTGAGAGGCAGGAGGAGGACAACAAGAGGGTGGGAGAGGCAGGGACGGGAGGCAGCAGCAGAATACACCACCACCACGGGGTAGGACGAGGCACAACAGGCTGGGTGTGTGTGATCCAACATACATATCCCCACAACCCAGGTCCCGAGTGACATTCCACAGCACATGGCGTCTCTCTCTCTCTCTCTCTCTCTCTCTCTCTCTCTCTCTCTCTCTCTCTCTCTCTCTCTCTTACCTACCCTCCCCCTCCTCAAATTCTACGCTCTTCCATTTATTCTTCCTTTTCTTCTTTATTCTCCTCCCTTTTTCCTCCTATTCTCTTACTCTTTCCTTCATTAAACTTAAAAACTATTTATAATACATTGTTTCTTTCTTTACACCCAAACATTATATAAGAGATCAAGAAAAACAAATAATAATAATAATAATAAGGTTCGCGCCCCAGAGTTGTGTAATATAAAGATCAATGTTGACTGTGGCGGAAATGAGAAAAAAACTTGACAATTTAAATTAATCTCCATGACTAGCGAGAGAGAGAGAGAGAGAGAGAGAGAGAGAGAGACGTATAGTAAACCAGTAATAATAAGAATCAAGACGATGAACGTAAAATCGGTGAAGTTTATGATTATTCCTCTCCCTCCCCAGTTCACTTCTGTTTTTCCATCAAGACCCAGTTTACGTGAGAGGGAGGAGGCACCACACCTTGAAAGTAGGGAAGGAGAAGGGAAGTCTTGGCAATTAGATCATTACCTTCTCTCCCCATTCACCAAACACAGTGAAGGTTGTTTATTTTCTGCAGACTGAGAGTGTAGTGAGTTCGGATCGAGAGTCTGGGTGTGATCTCGACCAACTCCCGCTACAGGCGTGAGCGAACTTGATCACCTTTCCTGTAATAACTGCCGGCATGATGTTAACAGCCAATTATTAGGGAGTACAGAGTGGGACGAACAGGATAATGAGACCTGGGGCTGGTGTTCCTACTAGAGTGAGGGAGGGAAGGAGGTGGAGGGGGGGAGTGGGGGGAAGGGGAGGGGAGGGAGGGGTGGGAGGGAGGGGAGGGGAGGGGAGGGAGGGGAGGGAGGGAGGGAGGGGAGGGAGGGAGGAGGGGAGGGAGGGAGGAAGGGGGGAGGAGGAGGGAGGAGGGGAGGGAGGGAGGGGAGGGGAGGGAGGGGAGGTGAGGGGAGGGAGGGAGTGTGAGGGGGAGGGAGGAGTGTGAGGGAGGAGGGAGTGTGGGGAGGGGGGAGGGAGGTGTGGGGAGGGAGGGTGTGGGGGACGGAGGAGGGAGTGTGGGGAGGGTGTGGGGAGGGAGGTGTGAGGGGGAGGAGGTGTGGGGGAGGAGGTGTGGAGGGGGGGAGGAGGGAGGTGTGGGGAGGGAGGGTGTGGAGGAGGGAGGGAGTGTGGGGGGGGTGGGGAGGGAGGGTGTGAGGAGGAGGTGTGAGGGGGAGGAGGGTGTAGGGGGGGGGAGGGAGGAGGTGTGAGGGAGGGAGGAGTGTGAGGAGGAGGTGGGGGAGGAGGGTGTGGGGGGAGGAGGAGGTGTGAGGGAGGGTGGGGGAGGTGTGGGGAGGGAGGTGTGAGGGAGGAGTGTGAGGAAGGGAGGAGGGAGGAGGAGGTGTGAGGGAGAGGTGGGGGGGGGGTGTGAGGGAGGTGTGGGGAGAGGGAGGGTGTGGGGGGAGGGGGGTGTGGGGGGAGGGAGGGGGAGAGAGTGTGAGGGAGAGTGTGGGGAAAGGAGGGAGTGGGAGGGAGGAGTGTGAGGGGGAGGTGTGGGGGAAAGGAGGTGTGAGGGAGGTGTGGGGGAGAGTGTGGGGGGAGGTGTGAGGAAGGAGGAGGAGGAGGGTGAAGGAGAGATGAGAGAAGGAGGGTGAAGGAAAATAGTAAGAAAGGAAGAGAGGGAGGTAACATTAGTGGTGTTGCCAAGTGAGGTGTTGGATCTCTCACTCCTCACCACCACCTCCTCCTTCACCGCCACCTTCACCACCGAGCAGTTCCCGTACAAACCCCTTCACCAGAACCGCTGTGTCGCCATCCACTCGCCAAGGTCATGTCCTCAGGTTTGTGTCCGGACAATGGGACAATATTCCACAGGGTTTGTGTCATCGGGGTCACTCACGGGGTCATAAGGTAAACCATTGTATCAACTCACAACACTACTCAACACCCACACTCACAACACCACACACTCACAACACCACCACCTCCACACCACCACACTCACAACACCACCACACTCACAACACCACCACACTCACAACACCACCACACACTCCACCACCACCACACTCACACTCACAACACCACCACTCTCTCAACACCACCACACTCTCAACACCACCACCTCTCAACACCACCACACTCACAACACCACAACACCACCACACTCACACCACCACACTCCGCCCACCACCTCACCACCACCTCCCCCCTCTCAACACCCAATATAACCTACCTTGTTTTACCTCATCTAATAAACACAGTTCGGGGAAAAGTGAAAGAAAAAAGTAGACCCCAAAAGCCTGGCGGACAGTCAAGGGGAATTACAAAGTTTCCGGGACAAAGGATGACAGTGTAGTCAGTTTCCGTTTGGGCCACATTCACACCTGGGTGAACGGGGGTGGGAGTGGGGGGGATGCAATACAGGTGCCATAGAACGGAAGTTGAGTACAGTATCCACTCCTCCACCGCATCCTTGAGTAAAGTTTGTCTTATTTTTTAGTTTTGCCAGAAATTTAGATTTTTCCCCCAAACTATTACTAAGTGCTGTCACATCTACCTGAAATTGTACGGGTGTATGTAACCTCACCATACAGGTAACAAGAGACCGAAAACAACGAAAAAATTAGTAAAAGTATAAAATAAACGCAAAATACTACTCGTACCTCGACTCAGCGTAATAAAAAGAACAACTTTCACACCGCCTGAGAGGTTTATATCAATTCACTATCATCATTAAGTTGGTGATCCTCAGGGAAACTTCTGCTGCCGTTCACTCCTACACTACAGCACCACACCCACTACACACAACCACACACTACCAGCACCACACCCACTACACACCCACACTACACCACACACACACACACACACACTACAGCACCACACACACACACACACTACAGCACCACACCCACACCACACAACCACACACACACACACACTACCCACCCACACTGCAACACACCCACACTACAGCACCACACCCCACACTACAGCACCACACACACACAACCACACACACACACACTACAGCGCCACACCCACACACAAGAATCACCCGTGCTGACAATACCACCATCAAACAAACCAAGTACAGTCATCCTGGCAGGTGTTTGTTGAGTCATCATTCTGAAACCTTCGTACCTGTATCTACCTGTACCTGTATCTACCTGTACCGGTATATGTATCTACCTGTACGTCCTCATAGACATAGATCCACACCTGTCCTCTGGTGAATGAATTGATGAACTAAAAACAAATGAAACTGCGAACGTCAGATTTTGTGACAGGAATATGATACTAGTCGATTAAAACTGGAATGGCTAGCCCCCCCACACAGAAACTCATGAAATATTGACTAAAATATCCTCAAATACACAGTAATAAATGAGTAACTCGAAATTCTTCATTATAACGAGATAACAAAAATCAATCACCTTTGCCTGTTGTTTTCATACTGACTGAAGGCATAACGTGCTTTTTTGTGTTTTGCTTTGGTGAGAAAGCCTGGCTGGTCGACCTTCCCTCCCTCACCCCCCACATGACGTACTGGCCACTCCTCAATACTTCCAGAGTGATGTCAGCTAAACCTTGAGGAGGAGGGAAGGTGTGAGGGTAAGAGGGAGAATAAGGGTGTAAGGAGGGTAGAGAATAGGGTGTAAGGAGATGGGGAGAATAAGGGTGTGGGGAGATGGGGAGAATAAGGGTGTGGGGAGGTGGGGAGAATAAGGGTGTAGAGGAGGTGTGAGGAGGTGAGGTGTGAAGGAATGAAGTGAGAGGGTGAGGTGTGAGGAAGAGGCGAGGAGAGGAGAATAGGGGTGTAAGGGAAGGGTTTGTGAGGGAGGGAGATTGGGGAGAGGAGTGAGGTTGTAGGGAGGGGAGTGACGCAAAAATTACCTCCCTTACTGCTGCTTTCCCTACTTGAGTCAGCTCCGTCGCCCTAGGTCCCCTCCAGTGTGTGTGTACTTGTGTGGACGCCTCCTGACACTTCCTGACACCTCCTGGCAGTTCTGACGTCTCTCTCTCTCTCTCTCTCACACACACACACACACACACACACACACACACACACCGGAAGTATGAATGTTATGAACGTGAGCCCTGACTGACCGCCCGGTGTGAACTGAACAGCGGGTCGGGGGTACTAGGTCACTTGACGTCCACCTCCCCACCCACCACCACCACTACTCTCACCTCTTCCTCCTCCTCACAGTCTCATATAACGGTGAGATCCTTAAGCGAACCACTGAACCCCTCCGAACCATTTAGGTACAACTATCTTACATCATGAACCCCCAAAGGTGAGCCTCCCACCCCTCGGGAAGTGAACACCTTCGCTCGGTTAATTCGTCCACATGAACTCCTGCAGATGAACCGTTGTAGGTGAAGGCGAAAAGGGCCTGAATCCGGATGGCGTGGGTGGTGGAGGGTGATAGTGGAGGTGGTGTGGAGACGGTTCGCTGACCCCACCACCACCGCCTGCCGTTACTTCCGTCGACACCACCACCACTGCCTCGACACCACCACCACTGCCTCTACCCCCCCCCACCCCCTCCTCCAACACCCATTACTTCTCTACTCCCTCAAGCTACGCCGCCGTCACAAGGAACTATATCTCTCTTGTCTATTTCTGTGTTCTGTTGTGTGTGTGTGTGTGTGTGTGTGTGTGTCAAAACTCTCCCTCGTCACCTCCACCTTCTCACTCTTTTCCCTCACACACCTGTCTACCGTCGGTATCATTAATATTCATTTACCTGTATCTACCTGTGTCTGCATTGGTCTCTCTCTCTCTCTCTCTCTCTCTCTCTCTCTCTCTCTCTCTCTCTCTCTCAGTGCTTCCGTGAGTGAGGAGGTATAATGACCCAGACAGCTAGAAGAGGTCACAGCCAAACCACAGTCAGAAGAACACTTAAGGGGGCGTGACCTAGAGGGCCATCGAGAAAGATAACACGATAACTAGAAACAGACCATCAAGATAACAAGAACGTGAAGCTGGAGAGAGAGAGAGAGAGAGTTGGAGAAAAATCAAGAAAACGGGCAAGGAGACGTAAGTAAGTAAGTGAGGAAGGAAGGACAGAGTGACAACAACCATTACCACCTTCCCAGTACCCAACCACCACCACCCTGCTGTAGGTTGTCTCAGGGCATCGCTCCACCTCCGTCAGCCAGCCAACACCGTGACCCACATTCTCCCATCACCAATTAGCCACAATCACACTAATTCCCTCACACACCTGTATACCGTCGCCATAATTGAGATTCATTTACCTGTATCTACCTGTATGTATCTATCTATCTATCTATATCTATATATATATATAAAGACGAAAGCTAAGGTACTCCGTTGTTTCCATTTTCCCGTGTGATTTTATCAAGATATATATATATATATATATATATATATATATATATATATATATATATATATATATATATATATATATATATATATATATATATATATATATATCTAATGATTCTCAAGATATCGTTTTACTTAAGAGGTCAGTTCTCATGGGGGAAACCATTAGTGACATGATTTGGCAAAGATGTTTCCCACACTCATGAAATATTACCACCGACTCACTCACGTTCCCTCATGACTGATGCTTTTAATTAATTACCTGAGCTGATTAACTCATGACAGGTACAAAGAAGTCACCTGTTATATTATACTTTCATATAGAAATTAATTCATGAAGTTTTCGGTAAAGTTATGAGGAAATCACATCAGATTCTCATTAACACCTGCCTGACGATCCTCTCCTCCTGACGAAGATGCACAGCTGAGTACCCCGAGATGCCGTTCACTACAAGCCCCTGGAATCGATGTCAAGTATAGGCCTGTTATAAACCTACTAACAGCCCCTAACCCATCCTCAAGGTCGACCCCGCAACAACCAGGTCACGATCAAGAACAGCCATTCATTGCCAGATGGTTGCCTCCGCCTCCCTACCCTCACCCTCCACCTGACCTCCCATCCCCCTGCAAGAGAGCCAAGAATAACCAGTGTGTGTGTGTGTGTGTGTGTGTGTGTGTGTGTGGGAAAGCAGGAGACAGGGCAGCCGTGGTGAGACAGACATTGACCGGCGCCACCAGCCTTCCTTGGCCCGTCATTGCGACACACATTTCACCTAACCTTCACACCAGCCATGCGAGACGCCTCAACCAACACCATAAACAGCGCCATAAACTCCATAAATAAACAACTTTATGTAAAATTTATGATAAAACCAACACCAACTATGGTAAAACAGAGAGACAACAGAAAGAGGATTTTACCAAACTCAAGATTTATTGCTATTCCTGCCTGACCTTTCCACCGGCTCGGTTAAAACAACACGAAACATTAAATGTCAAACAGACCAGTGTTGGTGTGTCTGGTGGGCGGGGTGGGGCGTGGGCGGGGTGGGGCGGGGTGGTGGGTGTGTGTGAGTCACTAATGCACCATTCATCACCCGGAGTGCCAACACCTGCAGCAGTGATCACACGTCACGACACTCGCTCACCTGTGTAAAGTCCTGATTGGTGGCAATTAACTTCACATCTCCCTAAACCACCACACGACACACGACCTACACCCACTACACCTCCACCTCTACACCCGCTACACCTCCACCAACACTTCTACACCCACTACAACCCTACACTACCACCTCTCTCTCCCTCAGTCACCACACTAAAACTTCTCACACTCTCCTACACAACCACTACAACCAAACCCAACCTGACTTCAACAACCCACAACATCACCAGGAATTATAACGATCCATCAACTATATAATATCCACGTGACTCCTCAAACAAGACTATAACCCCAGGTATCATGTAGTCTCTGTCAGGTTTTATTCCCCTGACGGTGCTGCACCTACTACAGTATATAAATATGATGGAGGTCTTCTCGCGTGTCCAAATCCCCGCCGCCCACACAGGTCTTGGCTGATCGGTGGTCGGCTGGGGGTGTGAAGCGGTGAGGAAGAGTCAAATTACCATCTATTTGCATTTCAGGGAAGGAGAGTGACTGAAAGCTCCACTCATCTCTTTCTCGGGTGAATAATGTGTCTACCAACCACACACACACCACCTGCTGTACCTCTTACCTTATCTTCTCCCTCCCACACCCCTACATCCCCTTCCTACACCCCCCTTCTACACCCCTACATCCCCTTCCTACACCCCTACACCCTTCTACACCCCTACATCACACCCCCCCTTCTACACCCCTCCCCTTCCTACACCCCCCTACATCCCCTTCCTACACCCCTACATCCCCTACAACCCCTCCTACACACCCACAACCCCTCCTACCCTCACCAATACCCACTTCTATACATATGGACAAGTTGTATCACTGCCACATCATACAATCATGTGAGTGATAATGAAAACCTCACCATTAGCAGTAAACCATCCACATGAACCTTGTATGTATTTATGTGTACTTTGTATGTATCTATGTGTGTCTTGTATGTATCTTTATGTGTTACCGTATATCTAAATGACTTTCTACACACAGCAGTTACAACCTTAATGATCCCCAGAGCGTGATATGTCGAGTGTGTGGGTGGTGAGGAGTGTGGGTAGTGTGGGGAGGGGTGTGGGGAGGGGTGTGGGTAGTGTGGGGTGTGGGGGTGTGGGGGGTGTGGGTGTGGGTAGTGTGGGGGTGTGTGTGTAGTGTGATGTGTGGGGGTGGGTGTGGGTAGTGTGGGGGTGTGTGTGTGGGGGATGTGTGGGTAGTGTGGGTAGTGTGGGGGGTGTGGGTAGTGTGGGGGGGTGTGGGTAGTGTGGGAGGGAGGGTTACCGCGTCATCGCCCATGGCCGTCAGCTGATGAGAGTAAACACAACGCCTACAGGCCTAAGAAGCTCTACCATATGACCACAAAACACGACTCTACACGACATGACTTAATTATCATAGGTTCTGACTGACTGCCACACTCTGTAACACCACCCCGTCTGCCCTACGCTATACTCTCACACACCTGCCACTCACAGTCACTCGCTTATAGACTTACGAGAGCCACAGTTCCATCTCTCTCAGTCTTCCTAATCAACAGTGATGATGAGTTATGGATGAAATACTCAAGTGTAATATATCAAAGTGTAGGTGTAATGTCCTTAAACCACCAATCTACACCTTAATATACTCAAATAACACCTAATATTAAGCTTACGTAGTGGTTTTTTGACATGGCGGTGGTTCCCAGCGTTCACACACCACCACACTAAATGTCTTGTGATAAACGTCTAACAAACTCAATGTATCAACGAAGCGACGAAAAACCCTGTCCAGTGACTTGTTGGTGAAGGAAGATGTACTAACGATGGTATATGATAGGTAAGTATGTCACTACAGGTAATTACAGGAGTACAACGAGTAATGGAAACACCTGTGATGAATTAACCTGTACCTGGCGCCATGGACCTCGTGACCTGACGCCTCACCTACCATCCATGGTCACAACCCTCCTTCCTTCCCTCACTATAAACATTACCACGGTGACAGAAGGGGCCGTGAGGGACGTAATAAATCCCTACTTGTATAAACACAGCCGTAAACATGCAAAGGTTCGGATGTTTAAGAACATAAGGAGTCTGCAATAGGCCGGTTGGCCTGTGCATGGCAGCTCCTGTCGAGAGCTACCACCACTCTCTATTATCCATGAATCTATCTAGCCTCCTTTTGAAACTTTCCAGCGTTCCAGCACTCACTACATAGTTACTAAGCTTGTTCCACTCGTCCAACCACCCTATTTGTGAACCAGTTCCTTCCTATCTCCCTCCTAAACCTAAACTGTTAACACACCTGTCATCCGTCCCTTCCCACCCACCCACCCTTACACCCATCCCGTGTTTTGTCTTACTCAGAGAGATTTACAAGCCAAAGGTAACTGATCTTCACTACTGTACAACTCCAGACTTCCTGTAATTATGAGACGTGAAGACAGTTTACACACCAGGCATTTTGGGATCGACTAATGACCCGGAAAACCATCCCAAATAACACATACTGAAAAACCTCTTGAATATTATGCCACAGAAGGTAAAAAAAACTTGGTAACTGTGAGGAAGAGGAAGAGGTAAATACTCAGGTGTGTTAATTAGCGGGTTTTTTTAAGTCTCAAGTTAATTTACCTGCGTTCATGACACTCCTCTGTTGTTGCAAGATGATTATGTTGTTGCAGACGGCATGTGAGATCAACTTTAGTATTGCAGGAGTCAGAGAAGAGGTTTATTAACGCCGGTGTCATCCAGGCCAACACACACAAAGGTTCTAAAAAGTATCGTGTCAACTCTGAACCTCGGATGAACCCACTGAACCTCGGATGAACCCACTGAACCCTCTATGGCGTCAACTTCTAAAATGAACCCGGAAAAAATATTGGAACCTTCAGAGATATATCAGTAACTTAACAGAGAGAGAGAGAGAATTACTACAACACAAATAGTAAAAGAAAATAACTAAATAATAAACAAAATTATCCCAGTTACACTTACAAAAAATCAACAATAAAAATAAAACGAACTACAAAAGATGACTATAAGACTCGTAAACAAAAAGCTTTATTATAATTGTCTTCCCGTGTCGTCAGGTGTTAAGCCATACTAAACAGATGAACAACTCAGCCCTCAGTCAAAACAAGACCACGAACGCGTCCACTGGCCTACATCCTGACTGACTGACTGACTGAGGAGCTGCGGTTGTTGTTGTTGCGTTGCGGCAGTGGTGCGGTCCCCCCCCCCCCCTCATGCTCGTGGGTTGCATCATAATGGTTAACTCCTACACACACCTCCTCCTCCCCCTTCATCCTCTCCTTAGGGTAAATATAATCATCTTTATCTTTTCTACAACATTAAATCAAGTTTTATATAATCATGTTATCAAAAACCTGTTGTAAGAACTTCCTTCGCGTGTGATGACATTAAAATCTCCAGGCTACTACGGCGGCGTGGGAGTGACGTCATGAGGTGCCATATAAGGAGGGGAACCCGGGGGCCAGTGGGGGGGAGCTCCTCCGTATTTGGATAATCCGACCTGCTGTACGGACCTTCCTGAGTCACGCCGCCCACGTCGCTCCCACACACGCGCACAAACCCACATCGCTCCCACACACACCCACCCACGTCGCTCACGCACACACCCACGCTTCCAAGCTTATGATATACAGCTTAAAACCAGCTTCATCCCTTTACTCATTAAAAATAAGAAGTAAAATAGTGTGCCTGGTGATTCAAACGCTCGCAGATAACTATCCTCGCGACCCCGGCAACTTTCACCTGCTCCTGGGGACAGCTGTTATAGGGAAGGGTGAGCTTATTTTACACACAGTCACGAGCCCTCACATGCTCAGGACTCCTAACCTTAACCTCGTCTTAATGTACCGCGTCCTCTAAGAATAACACGATGAGCGGCTTGGTTACGTGATATCCTAGCAGTTATCAACACAACCGGTGTCATGTGTCATCAACAACCACACACAATCCAGCTGTCATGGATGACCAAACCAGTTTCTGAAGGAGTCGTCCCTCTAAGTAAGGGAACAACCTGACGGGACGCGACGACCAGTGTTTGATGAACGTTTTCTCTTGTACATAAAGTGTTGTTCATGTTTACAGCAGGAGTAACGTCTTGTGTTGTTGGTTATGATGATGACAAAAGACATGGAGGCGTGTCTGGGGTGACAGGGAGGGACACAGCGGACATGTATGGTTATGGTGTAAGCGGTTGTGGGGTTTGTCAAGGGCGGCAACAGGTGCTGGGCGTGCTGGGTTTACGTCTCCCACGGACCTGACCCACCCACACGGTCGCACTTCCGCCCACACGCTGCTACTCCCACCCCCCTCCACACACTATACACCCTCCACTACACTGTGTTTTGTCAGTGTATGCACTTTTTTCCCCGTTTCAGCTGATGTACCCAAGGATGATAGAGTGTCGTGAGTTGACAGTGAGTCACAGCACTCGGGTGTCAGGTGGACCACACTACCTGCCTCCAGCCCTCATCTACTGTACACACCAACGTTACCTACCGCCGGTATCTTGGGACGTTTCACGTTCCTGGAGTGCCATCCGCTCTGGGGGGCGATGTTGTTGATGTCCTCCTGATGTGTGTCGGAGGTGCGGAGGATGGCCTCTGCCACCATGCGCTGGTCGCCGCGAGTCACCGTCGTCGTCTTCTTGACCACTCTGGTGGTGGTGCTCTTGATCTTACCGCGTCGTTCCACACGGGTGCTGTCCTGGCCGCTGGCCTGCGTCTCCGTCGTCAGGCGGCGGTGGGTCAACACCTGGTGGAGGTCTATGTCGTCGTTGTCATTGGCAGCTAAAGATCCTGATCGCACAGATATTCGATCATTGTCTTCCCCTTGTCGAGTCCCCGACAAGAAGAGACGGCCACCGGGGCCTCCGCTGCGCTGGAATCTATACATGTTCTAACACTTGTCACTATCACTCGAGCAGTTCACTAACAGGGCATCACAGGTGGAGGGAGGGAGAGAGAGAGAGACAGGAGGGTTTGGCACGGAGGGGAGCGCGGCGAGCAGTGGTGGTAGTGTTGGGGCCGCGGCAGCCACACTGAGCAGCCCCCGCCCTCAGCCGCCACCTCCACTCCGCTCCCGCCCGCCTCCACTCTCACTCACTATATATATATTTACCTCTCAATAATACCTACACCTTTGTTTCCAACACCATCACTAGTTCTGTAAGAACACGTTATTATACCATCGTTCACCTCTATCATAACAACAACAATGCAAATAAACTTAAGAAAATAATAAACAGTAAAAACCGGCCATGTGTCCTCTAGTTCACCTGCACCCCCCTTCCCCCTCCCCGCCTACCTGACAGGTGGGAGGGTGGCCAACGCGCAGTTTTCTTTGTATATTTACTATTGTCCCAAGTGGATTATAAAGGTACATTAAGGTTCGAATAACTTTTTCCTTGACCTAAAGCCTTCACCATCATTTGACGAGTCTCCCCTGACATACAACTCTGTGTTCCTCTCCACCTGGGCAGGTGAGGTGGGCGGCTGATAATGACGGCGGGGCAACTCGTCCTCCCACTTAAGCCTTGGTTCTGCAGCAGCACATACACCACTGCACGCCCCCACACCTCCTCCTCTAACGCGCCCTTCAGCATCTCCTCACCCAGGCAGGACACCGAGAAAGCCAGTGAAAGACTTGTATTACCCACAGGTGTGCCAGCCGCCTCCCCAGGTGACACTCCAGCCCACGCCTACCTGGTGACCGTCAGTGTGTTAGAAGGGAGGCCACAACACACTCATCCCTCTCACTCCCATACCAACCACACCCCCCACACACCCACACCCCCCACACACCCACACCCCCCACCCCCACAAACCTGAATCTTGATTGTTGAACTTCAAGACACAAACCTCCTTAACACGAGCCCTTTAGACAAAAGTCATTAACCTGAGAACTAGACATTCATTTTAAGTGTCCCAGAGAGTGACACTTAGCTAAATGTAATAAATGTTTCCAGAGACACTTGTAACACCCATCATATATCCTCTTGCACCACTGCAAACTTATATTGAATTATATTTTGTAGAATTGATTGCTTTATTTTGATGTATTTTTGCAATCATTTACCTGAGCAGCTTCACCTAGATATATACACTTACCTGTTGTGTTATCTTTAATGATACTCCAGCTATCATTAGGCCTCGAGTGGCAGGTGCTATAACAGGTACTAATAGGCCTCGAATGTCAGGTGCGAGAACATCACAAACCCCAAGTTATATTTCCAATCTGACGTTACATGTACCAGGGATAATACAGTCATAATGTACTACCCTTCATTAGTACAAGTACCACAACCAGGTACTAATGAGGTGAAGCACAGGTAACAACAGGAGGAGGAGGAGGAGGAAGCGGACAGCACCCCCACGCACCTGTCTCTCACCTGATCAATTTATTATCCAGAATCATATATGTCCATCTCTAAAATGGTTCCCAAGGTGAGTGTTTTGTGAGAGGCAGGTGGGCGTAATGTGATGGTGGTAGAAGGACATGCAAATGATGGTCCGAGTTGCTCCCTTGGTAATATATGATAATTTACATATCTCTCTCTCTCTCTCTCTCTCTCTCTCTCTCTCTCTCTCTCTCTACGAAAATATTTGGCTACATATTTCTAACTTCATTTTTTATCGATATACAAATGAATCAGTGTATTAAGTCGACAATTTACCAAAAATGTATAATGAATAATGACTTTACAAATATAAATTGGGTAAAATATGACTAAAATATGACGGCCTAAACAACTTAAAATGAGTTCGCATTTGTTGACGTCGACGCCTGAGTTATGACGCAAACTCTAATGCACTACCTCACAACATTTACTATTAGGTCAGGTAAGGTCAGGTTAGGTCAGGTCAGGTCAGGTCACAAACTATAACTACATTATATCTTATTCCTGTTAATATCATCGTCCTCCTCAACAAACTTCAAATTAACTATACGGACAAACTATCATACATTTCTATCGTCCGGTTGACGCACAAACACTTAATCACATACTAATAAGAGTTAATCACTAAATATAACTCAAGATATTTAAATCAAGAACAATGACTTCTATAAACAC
This sequence comes from Homarus americanus, assembly GCF_018991925.1. Classification (NCBI taxonomy): domain Eukaryota; kingdom Metazoa; phylum Arthropoda; class Malacostraca; order Decapoda; family Nephropidae; genus Homarus; species Homarus americanus. The sequence continues at coordinate 856,387 of NW_024716703.1, read as the reverse complement.
TAATGTTCTCACAATCCCAGTTTTTATCACCTGCCGATAAGCTCAGGTGGGATAATTAAGTACCTGGGTGATTTTTAACTAAGTGGGTTTTTCTAGGGGTAGGTCGCCCACATACACACACAAACAGCACGCCCACACACACATACGCCCACACACACACCAGCAGGCGGCACCTCCGTCATCTAGGCCACCTGGTACGTTTTACGTGGTCTGGTAATGAAGTAACGTGACGTCACACGATGGTAAGAGGAAAGACTCTCTCTCTCTCTCTCTCTCTCTCTCTCTCTCTCTCTCTCTCTCTCTCTCTCTCTCTCTCTCTCTCTCTCTCTCTCTCTCTCTCTCTCTCTCTCTCTCTCTCTCTCTCTCTCTCTCTCTCTCTCTCTCTCTCTCTCTCTCTCTCTCTCTCTCTCTCTCTCTCGTGATAAACTGTACAAATTTACTCTAAGACAATATTTACAGTGATAAGCAGCCACCCTCACCCCCCACACCACATCCCCCCTTGAACGTATACCTGAGTAAGGCTGTACACCTTTATGAACCTAATTAACACCCCGGCAGGTGATATATATATAGTATCTACGTTACCCTCCTCCCCCTCTTTACTATTTCCATCATTAATATATTTTTTCCCTATTCTATCTTAAGCTTTGTCCTCATTTATTCCTCTTCTTCGTCTCATCTCTTCCCTTTCACTTTCAACTAACTCTCATTTCTTCCCGTTAACCTTTTGTCTCCCCTCCTTCACCCCCTCCTTCACCTCTCCTCTCCCTCCTCCTTCCCTACCCTCTCCCTCACCGCCTCTGTTTATTAATCTTAAGTAACAATGATGTAGGTCTTGGTGGCTGTTACACACACGCACCAATTGTCACTCACTCCCAAGGACCTCTCTGGTAAGTCTTTGAAGGCTGGTGGATCTGTTACTTTTGAAGGCCTGTCCTGTTGATCTTTTTGGTTACGGGGTTACCTTTGAGCTACAGCGGATTACCTTTGGAGGCTACAGCGGGTTACTTTGGAGGCTGTGGGTTCAGGCTACAGTGGGTTACTTTTGGAGGCTACAGCCGGATTACCTTTGGGCTTACAGTGGGTTACTTTGGAGGCTACAGCGGATTACCTTTGGAGGCTACAGTGGGTTACTTTGGAGGCTACAGCGGATTACCTTTGGGCTACAGTGGGTTACTTTTGGAGGCTACAGCGGATTACCTTTGGAGGCTACAGTGGGTTACTTGGGCTACGGTGGGTTACTTTTGGAGGCTACAGCGGATTACCTTTGGAGGCTACAGTGAGTTACTTTTGGAGGCTACAGTGGGTTACTTTTGGAGGCTACAGTGGGTTACTTTTGGAGGCTACAGTGGGTTACTTTTGGAGGCTACATCGGGTTATTTCTTGAGGCCAACTACCATTTTTAAGCAGTTTGAGTTTTCTTTGTAGTGTAATCCCGAGAAGTGTCTGTCTCTGTCTGTCTGTCTGTCTCTGCAGGAACAACACCAAAGTACTGGTCTCCCACACCTACTGTACCCACCACATCAACACCCGCTTGTAAGGTGTTTACCACAACTGCTATATAGTGTTCAAGTATGTCAGCTCTCTTTGTTATTAATAATATCACTTATCTTTGTTTTTGTTATTCTTATTGATGTTATTCCTGCTGTTGTTATTGTTATTTTTATGTTATTGTTGTTGTCACTGTTGTTATTATTGTTGATGTTATTCCTGCTGTTAGTGTTATTGTTGTCGTCACTGTTAATATTGTTTTGTTGTCAGGTCCAGTTAAGTCAGACATCACAGGTTAAATGCCAAGTGCAAGTGGATATATAATATACGTCTCTGACCTAAGTGTGTAGATAAACAAAGCACCAGCACCCACACAGGTAAGGTACAACATCCACACGAAAAAGAAGTTAGTAATTGTATACACCAAACCTAACCTAACCCCATCATTATGTACTAACTTTCAACTATTCAAAAAAGCTTTAATATGATAAAATTTGTTCCGTGTGGCTGACAGAAGCGATATTTATGTGATGTTCTTGTGTTTATATATTTCATAATTTGTTCATTTTAGGTAAAGATTTTGTTTGTCCTTTCAGTGTGAAGGTTTAGAGGCGCGAGGGTCAGAGACAACATAACACGGTAGAAATTTCAGGTGTTTAGCTCCAGGTGAGATAAGGTACTACAGGTGTCGGCTAAGGTGTTCCTCCACGGGGCCTTCATCAACCATGGACAGGTAAGCGTCAGGTCTGGGGCCCCTTAAGACGGTTCGTCATAAATATGTTAAGTGTACCTGGATCTACCTGGCCGCCCTACACCTCTACTCCAACACCCTTCATCTACCGGTGGTGTGGCTCTGAGGTGTGGCTCGGTGGTGTGGCTCTACAGCACACCACCGGCCGTTTCAACCAACAAACTCTCCTTCTAATCTCATTTTATAAGACGGCAATAAGAGAAAGTTGGTCGAGGGTAGTGTGGTGACGCCCTCGCCCCAGAGATAAGTGTGTGTGTGTGTGTGTGTGTGTGTGTGTGTGGGCGCGGACGTGGGCGGGGGGCTCCTAATAAGGTGAAGCAGAAGCAGAGCCAGGCCAGACCCGGGTACCAGCTGGCCGCACGCTTACCGTAGATCGAGTACTCATAGCTACCTCCACACGCCCACAGTCACTCGCACACATTCACCTTAAATGCATCTCCACACGTTCACTCACACACCTACAAGTGTACACATTAGTTGCGGTACACCCACAGGCGAGTACACAGTGTCCTCGTGGGGGCAGGGCGTGGGTTTGGCATCCAGCTCACAGCCCACGCCACCACACACACAAACAACTTCTTACACAACCACAGCCACACGAACACCCACACCCCCTTGGAGATAATCAGGCGTTGAACCGATCACAAGCTACGAGGGGGAACTTGTACCAGTAATGTTATTTATTTAATAACTCGCAATACAAATCCTGTAGCTACAAAAATATACAAAATGACACCGAGGCGAATTCTTCCCTACAGATCACTACCTGTATTTTAACCTGTAAAATAATATACTACAAAACACTGGAGATACGTCTACAGTGAACCCAGAAACCTGACTTGACACCCCCCCCCCCCCCCTCCTATGTAGAGCGTCAGGTGTAGTGAGGATAACAACAACACGGGGAGGTGAGGTAAACGCTACAAAACTCTACGGGAGGGAGAGATATTATTTCACTACGCCGCTCCTCCTCTCTCCCCCCCCCCGCCTCCCTACACTATCTCTCACTCACACCACAAACACTTGAAAGTAAAAACCAAAATAAAAGCTTAAAAATGTAAACAAAACATACAAATAAAATGTCGTAATTAAGGTTTAATAAATTGGTTTCATCTTTATTACTGAACCAACGGCCTGTGTGTAGGGGTAGGGTACGTACGTGTGTGTGTTAGCAGTGGAAGTAGTAATGGTGGTAGTGGTGGTGGTAGTAGGAGTATGGTGGTGGTGGTGGTGGTAGTAGTAGTAGTAGTAGTAGTAATGTAATAGTAGTAATGTAATGGCATGTATTATTAGTGGGTGTCAAAGCGCATCTCACTGCTCACTACTGCCAGCCGGGTTAAAGTCTCTATCCACCCCCCAACACGTAGTCGATGTGCTTAAGACAAAAAATAAACAAAATAAAAAACTCCTAACCTTTCCAATCTCATGTTTTTTTTGTTTTGTTTTTACTCCAGGATGAACTAATCAACAGAAACCTTCAGATAACAACACTCCTTCCTCCTATTCTCCGGACAGATTTTTTTCCAAGTATGGCACAATGAGATTCTTGGTTTGGCCCTCTCGTTCCCAGCAAAGACCTTGACCCGTATTTAATAATTAGTCAAGATTCGTAAGTACGGGTTGGAAATGTGTGTGTGTGTGTGTGTGTGTGTGCTAAGGCGACAGCTTGTGTGCGTAATTAACCACTTTCACCTATGATCAGGAGTGTCAGCCCAGGTACAGGTGCGTCACAGTACGCGTCATTAGGCACACACCTGTAACACGTTAATTGCCGTACCTTTAAACCCACCTTATATCTATCTCTTTGTTTATAGTAGAACAAGTTTACCGCCACTTCCACAACACAGGCACACACACACACACACACACACACACACACACACACACACACACACACACACACACACACACACACACACACACACACACAACACAGGCACACACACACTGGGTTAAGTCTCGGGGTTTTCCTATGGTGATCTTGTGTATGTATGTATGTATGTCTGTGTGTGTGTTCAGTACCGGCCGCCGGAAACTGCTTTCCTGGTGAAAACACTTCCGGGGAGGAGATGCCGTAGTCATGGGCCACCCTCTTGTACCCACCCACCCACTAATCCACAATACCCATCCATAACACACCCTGCTACCTACATCCACCCACATTATCCCCCTACATCCACCCACAACACCCCCCTACATCCACCCACAACACCCCGCTACATCCACCCCAACACCCATCTACATCCACCCCAACACCCCGCTACATCCACCCACATTATCCCCCTACATCCACCCACAACACCCCCCTACATCCACCCACAACACCCATCTACATCCACCCAACACCCCTGCTACATCCACCCCCAAGACCCCTACATCCACCCCCAACACCCTACATCCACCCCCCAACACCCCCTACATCCACCCACAACACCCCCCTACATCCACCCACAACACCCCCACCCCTACACCACGCTGTTTTTTATTGTTATGGGTCAATATTTTGTTAGTCAGTGTATGGGTAGTGAGCGGACACAGGCAGCCAGGGGGGTGTCGTCACCATATTAGGAGAAAAATACCTGTGGAATAACTCAGGTGTTCCAGGAAGGTGTTGGAAGGTCAGGTGAGACGCTCCTCACCGGGACACTACTTTCCCTTTCTTGGAGGGTGACGCCCACACGCCCCCCGCCCCCGGCCACTCCACCACTACGGTCCAGCCCACGCTCAACGCCCCCTCCCTCCCCGCTTGTCTGCCCACGCTCATCTCCACCCCTCTCCCCACCGGCTTGAGTTCAATATCTTCCACACCCCAACCCACGCTCAATCCACACCCCCCCACCCCTCCACCCCGCCCATGACAACAACCTCAAGCCCTCCACCCCAGAGTCACCCTTAGGGAAGATTATACATTAACATACATTTAAATACATCAATTCCAGACTCCGGTCGCCCATTAGTATTCAGAACCGTAAATAAACCAGTTAGATATTGTAGCCACCACGATAAAACGCATTACCCATTCACTTAATCAGGTTACTGCTTGTTCACGGTCATGCAACACCCGGCCAGCAGAGGACCACACAAGGACCACACTACGTTGACCCTCTAAGTGGTCTTTAAGTGGTCTTTCATAAACTTTAATCCGCTACATTGACTACCTGTTTAAGGTGAATCACAGCTGCCTAATAAATCCGCGCTGTGGTAAGAGGAGCCTTGACACATGAGGGCGGTGGAGTATTCACAACAATGGCTCGTCCCTCCCTCCCCATCAACCTCAGTTTCACCTACGTGGCTGTGTATACATACCAACACATCTTGAGTGGAAGAATAACCATAAAACTCCACCAGAAATGTTTATCCTGTTGTGCGAGTCTCTGATGGTCACCAAAGTCACCATATTCTTTGAGCTCACTTCAAGTTTTATCAATCGTCTGAATATCTCACCCACATATATATACTCACTCTCTAGTATACTGTATATATATAGAACACAGAATACACAAGCAACATATTCCTCTGTCCGGGCTACACTAGGATACATTTGTGTTCTTGGTGTGGCGTTGTGTTGCTGCTTCAGGGAGAGTCACGTCCGCAGAGTTGATCACGTCCTGACACCATAACCTCTCCAGCCTTACCTTGTGTGGCTTCCTACGTGCTGATTCCTTGTTCCCTTACATATACATATAAAATACATTCATAAAAGATAACATTCAATAAACAGATCACCAGAGTACACAGGGAATAAACTGGAGGATTTTAGGGATATTATCAGTCTAGCTACATAACTTCCCCTAGAACATCTCCTCAGTCATATATTTACTTCAAAAAATTACCCATTAACTGAAAATTCCTCATGTAAACAGTTCATCGCTACACTGAATGGTCATTAAGTCTGACCAATCACAAGGCGGCTGTAGCGTCATCACTCCTCAAAACACCTGTAATCACGCGGTTTAAACATTTGAAGTACCTGTCTGACTATGATGGATCACACACGATGCCTTCCCCCTGCCCTCTATGCCTTCTCCCTGTCCTCTATGCCCTTCTCCCTGTCCTCTATGCCTTCCCCCTGTCCTCTATACCCTCTATATGCCTTCCCCCTGTCCTCTATGCCCTTCTCCCTGTCCTCTATGCCCTCCCCCTGTCCTCTATACCCTCTATATGCCTTCTCCCTGTCGTCTATGCCCTTCTCCCTGTCCTCTATGCCTCCCCCTGCCCTCTATGCCTTCCCACCCTCCCTCCAGCAGCCCGTGGCCCCTGGTGCTGAGGTAGATGGCGGCACCTACCTGGAAGTGAAGAATGATCGTCCATATGAGGCCGAGCGTCAACTTGGGGTTCCCGTCGACGATATCTTCACAGCGGATGTTCACCAGCTTGATCTATAACAACAACAAACAACAGTCAGCTTAATCTCAGTACACAATCCAGAAGTTTGACACGAAGATAAATTACGATTAAGCTTTACAGGTGATGTCCAATGAGGAATATTAACACACCTGTACATTTACTAATTACTATAGTCACTAATTAACAAATACCTGTTTAACGACTACAGCGTAAGGTATATGTAATTAAAGGTGATTAATTTGTAGGATAATTAGTAAAGGTAATCAGTCTTTTTAACCTAATTTAACTCAGTGTATAAGATTTACTCCCAGCTGCAGCTTTGAGGTAAATATAATCTGCAAACCAAATACTAATCCATCTCCTTGAAACCAGAGTGGCAATCTATCTATCTGTCTATCGAGAGAGAGAGAGAGAGAGAAAGAGAGAGAGAGAGAGAGAGAGAGAGAGAGAGAGAGAGAGAGAGAGAGAGGGGTAAGGAAAAGCCCTTAGAGTTTATGACCCTGAAGTGCTTCCCATCTCTATTGCTGACACACTCCCATGGGATGATTACGCCTAGTATGTATTGCATGCACACACACACACACACACGACATACTCACAAGACTATTCTTTTTTATAGATACTACCTGCATTCCTCTAACTCCGGTGGTATGTGGTGGCCAGTTATGGTGGCAGGTGTGTGTCTCCAGCCATGGGAGAATGTAGGACAGGTGTCTCTAGCCATGAGACTATGGGACAGGTGTGTGCAGGTGCAGGTCTCTAGCTACGGGAGAATGTAGGACAGGTATGTGGTGGCAGGTGTGTTTCTAGCTACGGGAGAATGTAGAACAGGTGTGTGGTGGCAGGTGTGTCTCTAGCTACGGGAGAATGTAGGACAGGTATGTGGTGGCAGGTGTGTCTCTAGCTACGGGAGACTGTAGGACAGGTATGTGGTGGCAGGTGTGTCTCTAGCTACGGGAGACTGTAGGCAGTAGTAAGGTCAGGCGGAGACACAAACATGGTCAGGCCAGGACCCTCCCTCGGCACCATCTGTCGCGACGAACCACCACTCACCTGTAGCCTCACACACCAGGTACAGTCTTGTGGTATCCCTCGTGTATGTGGTAATAACAATAAACTATTCATACCTGTGTAACACCTGTCATTATAAAAAATACCTGTACAAATCTGTGTAACACCTGTCATTATAAAAATACCTGTATAAATCTGGTTAACACCTGAAATTATAAACACGTGTAAAAAAAAAGTTCCGAAAGTCAATCTATGTACTGGGAAAAGGATCGTGTCCATATGTAAACAAGGATCAGCTGTTCCGTACGTAAACATTAATCAGCTGTTTACCTGGCGTCGACTCATGTGCTAATCTACCTGTATGATGGTGGTACTGAACTACTAATTAAAACTAAACTAGAATTATGAGAGTAACAGTTTAGCTTCAAATGGAACGAAATACAAAACATAACAAACCCCACAAAGTTATCAATAAATAAAAGTTTCTCTGGGGAAGGGACTCGCATCATTTCAGGTTATCAGTACATGTGTGTTTTAAGTCTATTTAGAGAGGTAATAGTGAATAGATCCAACTAGGGAGGGGCTATTGAGGAGTAAAGTGATCTATACAGGTGTTCTAGTTGGCCCAGGTGAGAGAGAGAGAGAGAGAGAGAATGTGTGTGTGTGTGTGTGTGTGTGTGTGTGTGTGTGTCATCCCCGGGTTACATGACATGGAGGATTCGTGAACCAACTCGCTAATTATCTACCTGAGGCGGACTCCCCGAGTAAATATTTGGAGCGAGAGAAGTAACTACGGTGAGGTGTGAGTTGTGTACGTGAGCCAGATGATAATGACATAAGCTGTTGAGTTTTAATAAAGTCTAAACGATGTATTTTTTTACGTACGGTTATCCAATGTTGTTATGTTAAGTACCTGTGGTTTTATTTTTACCTGTAGGTTAATTAAGAGTATCATGTCTACCTGTTCTGATCCGTATAAGAGGTGTTAATGATGCAGGTGTGTTGAGTGTATTTAACCAAGACATCTGGGATACATATGTGGAAGTGGTGACGGGTATGTAGCAGGTGTAGAGGGTGTGGTCTGGGGATACATATGTGGCAGGTGTGGAGGAGCTATGGTAGGTGTAGGATGCCCTCCCTCCATCACTCAATAATCAAAGCACCAAACCAAACCAAACCAAACCAAACCAAACCTAACCTAACCTGATCTAAATTCATGCCAGTGGCGCCTCTATATGATAGTGTGGCCGCCCATCCTGACACCCCGCCCATTACCCACCCAAACTCTACTGTGACCTTCACTCCGCCCAGCATCCACCCACACTTAACACCAACCTACGCCCTCTCCCACCACCCACATAATACTATAACACACATCCCACCCACCACCCACACGACTAAAAGCTACAGTTTCAGAGAGCAACAGTACTACAGTGACTTCTCTTGACTACAGTAACCTAAGTACAGTCTGGTCTGTAGATATAATTAACATGTATCAGCACCAACAAAATTACTCACTACACCCCGATCCCTTCATTGGAGTGTTGGGAGTATCTATTTAACCCACCCTTCCCACCCACCCACCCACCCGCCCGCCCACACCCAGCCGGCCACTCCTCCAGCCACTCTCCACACCCTTATATGCTAAATAAGTTAACGTGATTCACACACTTGGCTCCCGCTGACTCAACCAAGATAAGGAGTATAACAATGAGACGGTCTGGAGGGTGTGACAAATCCCCACTTGACCTGACCTGACCTAACCTGATCTGATCTAAAAGGGGCCAAGTCATCGTACTAAAGGAGATCGACAGTCTCATAATACTGGGATCGACAGCCTGATAAAACTAGGATCGACAGCCTAATACTGGGATCGACAGCCTCATAATACTGGGATCGACAGCCTCATAATACTGGGATCGACAGCCTCATAATACTGGGATCGACAGTCTCATAATATTGGGATCGACAGCCTCATAATACTGGGATCGACAGCCTGATAGAACTGGGATCGACAGCCTGATAGATTAGAGAAAAACATCGAGGTATTATAATCTCGCCATGTAAACAAAGGAGCCGTGGTCAAGACTCCTGACTCCCTATTGTGAGTCACTGACAGAAACTAATCTCCACTGACATGAAAAAATAAGTTCCTGGCTGCCCCTAAGTGGGTCAGTAAGAACCTGACGAAGGCCTAATGTAGAACTAAACCCATGATTGATTCCTATACCCGGTGCCTTAAGAGAAGAAGTAAAGGCATAAATAACTTGAGGAATTAAAGCTTTAGACGGTGACTGATTCCTTATTGAAATATTACGAGAAAACCAATTAACTACAAAATAATGAGTTTGATCCTAGTGACCCTGGCTGTATGGTAGCAGACAGACAGGTAGGGGAACTTGACTCACCTTGCGGTATCTCAGGAAGTCGAGGGTGAGTTGAACGTTCTGGAGCATGTGGAAGCGGAGGCGACCACGCTCCCGGGGCAGGTGTTCGCCCGACAACACCTCCAGCAGGGAGAGGAGGTTGTGGCCGTCCCGCAGGTCCTCGAATAGGTCCCGCACCTGCTTCCCCGCCTACAGGAGCAACACAACAGGAGGTCAGTAAGATGGTAACAACACGTCAGTAATGTGTTATATTATGTACATGGATAATATACAAGACACATTATTGAACAAGAGGATATATGTGACAGGTGATAAGAGCAGTGTACAGGCCAGGGAAGTAATATAAAGGCAAACATTAAACAACTCCTCAAACTACGACTACAAAGTACACTACTCACTAACTAGTAACTCTAAAACTACATAATATAACCATATATTATAAAGGGATAATGATAACCTTAAAGTCAACACACACACACACACATATATATATATATATCATTGATTCACCATAAACATTTTTACTCCATTCAACATTTCACATCTCAAACATTTTCCTATTTATCCGTAATGAATAATATACACTATTTAGTTATATTTTCAAACATAGATCCAAACATTACTATTAATATATAACATTATTATTAGTTTTATAAAGAGAATAAATTTCACAGAATAATTTTAGCGTCGAGTGAGCGAGGAGCACCCCGCCTGCATGACGCAGAGGGACAGACCGTTGCGTGGCTGGGAAGGACACAGCAATAAACACAATTCCCATCATTTTCTGACCGTGAACCATAATGTCAACCAGATGCAGATCCACCACCACCCAAGCACCATTTTGTCTGTCATCACATCACCATAAACCTCTCCATAATGGACGCTTGACCTAATACCAAGATCCTATAATGCCAATCACCTATGTTTACATTAGTCTCTATACAAGTATGATGAGCGCTGAAGGCCATATTGTAATTTCCTCTTGTCTGTATGTATGCGAGAGACCTGTACCCATGCATGACAAGCAGACTTTCACTAGCGTCTATAAACATGGGTGATGGTTGTTGCCCCAGTGACCACAATTCGCTTCGGTCTGTATATCTAAAGGATTATTAACCTGAAGAATTTCCACCCAGCTATTTCACCTGAGGATTATAACCATTCTGACACTATTTGGGGGAATGAGGTTAGGTTAGGTTGTTAGTATTAGGTTAGGTTTGTGTTAGGTTAGGTTAGGTTAGGTTTGTGTTAGGTTAGGTTTGTGTTAGGTTAGGTTTGTGTTAGGTTAGGTTAGGTTTGTGTTAGGTTAGGTTAGGTTAGATTAGGTTAGTGTTAGGTTAGGTTAGATTAGGTTAGTGTTAGGTTAGGTTTGTTAGATTAGGTTGTGTTAGGTTAGGTTTGTGTTAGGTTAGGTTAGATTAGGTTTGTGTTAGGTTAGGTTCGGATAATTAATGTTCAGGTGAAAAAATAGGTGCATATTCTTCAGGTGATCCAATCCGCTTCCATTACCATTTAACATACATGACGAGGGCTGTTCCCCCAACTATAGGCTGTCCACGGTAAAATACATCAGTGTCATCATCATCAGGGGTGGTTGTTGCTGGTTCTCCCCGCTAACCTCCCCATAATGAACACACTAAACTCTCATCACATCAAGGACATGCAGACTCAACCGTGAAGTGGACAATGGCGGAGCTGCCACTGTATGACAAAAGCTCCCACTCCTCCTCCCCAAGCCTATCCTAGCCTAGCCTAACCTAACTTACCCTCATCTTCCCCAAGTCTAGCCTAGCCTAACGTGACCAAACCTAACCTAACTTACCCTCATCTTCCCCAAGCCTAGCCTAACTTAACTAACCCTCCTTCCAGCCTAACCTAACCTAACTAACCCTCCTCTTCCCCAAGCCTAGCCAAACCTAACCTAACTAACCCTCCTCTTCCCCAAGCCTAGCCTAACCTAACCTAACTAACCCTCCTCTTCCCCAAGCCTAGCCAAACCTAACCTAAACTAATCTTCACTAAAACACATACCCTCGTACACTTGCCTACCCAACACTCCAAAATTCCTGCCAGTTTATCCTACACAAGCAATAGTTTCTCCTAAGTATACATGTCTTAGCAATAAATAAAACTCACAGAAAATGGGAACAGGAGGTTTGAGCTTTCATAACTTGATATACAATCGAGAGCTGTTTTCATTTTCCACATTAGGACTGTTTATTAGGCTATTAACGTTTGCATTGTGAATTGCTCTCTGAATATATTGACCATGAATAGTTGTTATGGGGAAATTGTTTGGTAGTACTGAGTTTTATCATTTTAGTGACTATCATAATTAAATTTTATTATTTTTTAGTGAATACAACATCAGTCCCTATCTGAGGTTAACCCATAAATTTGTAGAAATTCCCTACACACCCAAACATTCTACAGTACAGTTCTACATCATACTTCATAACCCCTTCTGTTGGTACAAAATGGTTCCCCCAAAATCAAATTCTCGTTGTAGACAGAGGCACCTTACATGTACCAGTCTTACTACTCAACACACAGTTACCTCACTGAGAGAAACATCAGATAAAAATACTATGAAGAAGTGTACAGGAGACCAACAGTCACAGCAGGTTAAGGATGACGCCCCTGGTATGAACACCGTCGGCGCCACCAGGTCCTCCAACCCCTCGCGCCCCACTTGTCTCCCTCCCGCCTTTTACTGCAAACTCACTCTCCTTATCAGTACCAAGGAGTCAGGTAAGGGCCTCTGCTACACTCATACACTCATTTACAGTATATGGCTCCGTCCGTTCCTTCAAAAATCATTTAGTTTTTCTTCTAATATATACTTCCCATTAATAAATATTCTTTATCTATTAATGTTAAAATTTCTTTACAAAATATTAATGAAAACCACTTGCAAAATAAGCCTATCGAAGGAGTCGGTCGCCACTAGGGAGCCGACAGAGGGTCCCACTTGAACAATGTAGCTTTACGAGAATGGCATTTTACTCTTAAGGTAATGACGTAAACTTCCCCTCCCCTCCCCTCCAGAGTCATGATGGGCACAACTCACACCAGGTGGCGTCTTAAATAAAATACCTCACACGGGAAGTAAATAATTCAAATGTGGTCTATTACTTTTCTGATTATTTTTTTTTAATTATTCTGACGGTGGGTATAACGAGCTGTGACTGTTGTGTAACTATTGTAAAGAAGAGCGTTCTTACCCTTCGCTGGACGGGTGCAAGTTAAGGTAGGGGCAGGGGGGAGGAGATTAGGATGGGGGAGAAGGTTATAAGGGACGGACGGGTAGGGTGGGAGAGAAGGAAGTGAAGGGTAAAAGAATAAGGGGGGAGAAGGGAGGGGAGAAACGGTATGGTAACAGGGAAGAAAGAAAAAGTATTAATAATTAGTGCTTGGGAATATCTACAAGAAATAAAGCAAAGAACGATAATTCGTGATTTCTGTTCGACCCTCCAGCCCGGTGAAAACAAACCCGAGTCCAGTCTTAACATACAGTCGGCCAAAGATCCACCGACCCCAACCTGGGTCTCGTACTCGCAATTTTACTTGGCAATACTTGGTAAAGTAAGGCTGTTTGTAATGGTGATTGTGATTAGTGGATCTATTTTCGGCTGTATGACTGTCAGGATAAATATTAAACAAACCAAAGGTAGAATTTTAATAATAAACTGTCCATTGTTATTTTAGATCATGAGAAGTTTCCAAATGTTCGTAGATTTACCAAAGACGTCTTGGAGGTATCAAGAATGTGAAGATAACGTTTGAAAAAAATATACACACGAAAATTCTTATCTGAGGCGGAAAATAACCGTCTCTTCAAAGGCTATAAATTCTAGCGCGTTATAAATATTTTAGATAATGTTTAGTCAAATATCTCCTTCCGATAGTCACATAATTTCAGATATATTAAAATACTAACACCACTACATCTTTATATGCTCTTAATACACAGTAAATCCCATACATGCTAGTGTAAAGATTTATCATTAATATTCTTCTTTGTACTTTGTCTCCTCATTCTTATCCAGCATCGTTAAGGCTCTAAAAAAAAGGGAAAGAAAATGCGAACAGTTGTCTTTTAGCGCTAATGTTTGTTTTCACCGAGGGGGACGTGGTGCTGCGCTCACTGGCCGAATTCCCGAAATCACGAATGATATAACACTCCGCTGTCTGTCCACCATGAGTACAATAAGGTATAGAAAATTGACTAAGAAGATATGGTTCATGTTAAGCAGGAGGGGATCATACATTACTAATCTATTGAAAGAACCATTTATTACTACGACTGTTGAAAGTTTACAGCAAATAACTGGGGAAAAATTAAGAAAACATGGGATTGGTTACATTCATAGTAGTTACATATAAAAATAGACTAGTTAAGTTTTTATTTTTAAATCGTGCAAAAATAGGAAGACTTACCTACCTTAATCTTTCATAATTTAATACATCACAACAAATTTCTACATCAGATTGTTATAAAAAATAATTAAGTTTAAGTAAGTCTTCGTTTCTATGCCTACTGGGTCACGTGACTTCAATGACACGTCACAGTACCAAGCTCAGCCAATCATGGAGTTGCAAAGCCGTGACGTAGATGATAGAAGCTCTTTCATTGAAATAAATAAATACAGGAGTAATATATGGCAGGTCCTTCCGTGTTATAATTCTAATTTTGTCTTTAAATTATAATACAATACAATTAAAAGCAAATTCCATGTACAGTATATATTTAAACAGGTTATTAATTCTATAGGTATCCTTATGTACAGACCCCTTCACTACCGCGTTTACAGGGGCTCCTCAGGTTTAGTGCAGTGTGGCCGAGCTGTGTTTGTTTACATTCGACAGAAGGAAACTGGCAATAATAAACATACTATGTAATCAAATTAAAACAATATTAAAACAAATATCTCAAAGATAATGATTTGTTGTGTTTATATGACGAGCCCCTGTAAACGCACTAGTGAAGGGAACTGTACCTAAAAGATACTGTATGATCCCGAAGAAATTTGGTCGAATTTTGGTCCTCAAATTTTGGCGGCTCACCATACACTCATACCATAGATTACATATTAAGCGACAAGGACTATTGCAACAAAATATCACCTTTTCTCACTATTCCTATGCCGCTAAGTGAAGAAAAAATTTCCATAAAATCTGAAAAATAAAAGTTGAAGCTGAGAGCGAAGAGGGAGAGCTGTGCGTGTGTAGCAGCGTAGCCTGATCACTGGCGTTTAGTCTCGCCACACACGGTGACGGTCTGCTGTAATTCTAGTCAGGCCTCGCTCAGCATGCTGCTCCCATACCAAAGGGACCCCGCTTATCATGCCTACTCCTAGATGGCAGAAGACCACCAGCAGGAGAGTTAAGCCCTTTATGCTGCACTGAAGGCCACTGTTGTCGAATCAAACGTCGAGCGCTCGTCTAAGCCATCAAGCTTGTACCCCTACAGGCTAGCTTGGCTTGGCTTACAACCAACTCCTCCCCGGGTTGGTGAACATGCAGGTGTAGCGTCATAGAGTGAGTGCGTGTCGTAACATGCCAGGCAGTATGGTTGGTCATCCGTTCGTCAGCTGTTCCACTGTTGATTCTCCCGAGGTCACTTGACAATGTTCACGTCTAATACATGATAGTTTCTACTGATGCTGTCTAAAGATTTATAAAAGTCTCATAATTTTTGTCACTCGAATGTTTCCCAATATTGTTTAAACATAGGACAAGTCTGAGGAATTTGTTTACATAAATTTATTTCTAATTTTTGCAATTTTATCTTTACACTTCAATCCATGAGACACAGATCCAGCCAAATTTTGCCTAATCAAAACACCAGGTGGAACAACACCTGTTAATTTACACAGGTAAGCTCTCTGCACACCTGAAAGTTATGTATTATAAATTACACATCCGGCAGGGGCTCTAACTACACTAGGATGATACTTTAACTATTCACTACAACATGCATGCTACCTGCTGCCTCCTCTGCGTTACCTACAGGAGGCCCACAGCTACAGACTACTCTAGGCTACAGAAGCATATAATAATAATAAATATACACACAAATTCACACCAACATTCGTAAAATAAAATGAAACCAAAATTATCATGTCGCCCAACAACGAGCTGCACAAAATAACCAAATTCTAGCCAACCAAATTATACCAAGCAAAATGCACCGAACGTGTTGCGGCGAAAGACGAAACGAAAAAAAATAAAATAAAATAAAGACATCAGTAAATAAAGAACGAAAAAAAGGTAAAAATAATAATAAAGTAGCCTAGAGCGAGCGAAGGCCGTGAAAAAATGAGTAAGCGTGTTTTAGCCAAGACGAGCGGGCTGACGGGCGGGCTGGCTGAGCTACCATACACACACACACACACTTACTACGGGGGAGCAGCAGGAGTCGTCGCTGCAGTTGTTGCACACCGTAATGCACGTGTAGCTGTGTGGGGAGACAAGGGCCCATACCTGTTAGCCTCTTCTGTATCATGAGAGAGAGAGAGAGAGAGAGAGAGAGAGAGACTGATTTAAAGGATAGACTATAGTATACTAATGGACCGGGCCTTTGGGTTAAATCATGACCACAAGAAGATAAATAAACAATATGGTCAAGGGGATAATGGGGCGATAAGAGATCACACATACAGAACGAGGGTTTATATATCACCGGGAGGATTATATACACATTATCGGGAGGAGTCGGTAATACAGGCTAAAACCACCCCTATACTGATATATAACACGTATATAAGGGGTACAGGGTCATATAGTCAATGGGTAATGGTAGAGAGAAAATTAAATAATAGGGGAGGTAAGATCATCAATGGGGGTAAAGGTGAAAATACAATACCATGACAATTAACTATTTATTACTGTATCGACTGGAATAAATTCGACTGTATCCTCATAACCGGGATAAACTCCCTTCAGTATGGTGAGTGGTAAAGGAACATTTATAACACAAGGTGAACAAAATGAACAGCTCTTTCAAAACAACATTGGTCACAGGAACTCAAGAGTGAAGTGTTTCTTATAAGTAATACTCGGACTCAAGCTCCACTGAATCACTCGCTAGGTAAACAAATCACTCGCTAGGTAAACAAAGAATTATAATAAATCTTTACACAAGTCTAGTAAATGATGCTATCTTTTTTTTTACTTCTCAATAATAAAATAATGATAAACTTAATTTCTGAAGTTATGAAAAGGGAAAAGAGGAAATTATAAGGCCAGGAAATTTTAAGATCGGACCAAACACCAGTTAAAATTATTAATGTTTAACTTCCGTAAGTTTATATGTCTGTTTGGAGCACTGTGACCAATGAAGTGTCTTGAAAGTGAAAACAAGTCATTATTTTAGGTAGATAATCCTTACCACCTTAACGTCATCACTACCACACTACTACCACCATCACCACCCCAATAATACTATCACCACTACCACCATCACCACCCGAATAATACTATCACCACTACCACCATCACCACTTAAATCTCTCATCAACACTAAATTCTATAAATTGAAAAATACAAGTTGTGAGAAGGCTTGACACTTCACCCATAATACCATACGTCTTCCCCAGCACTGGAGAAATCCTCATCATTATACAGGGAAGACACAGGCAATACAGTACAGTAATAACATGCAATACTAACCTCGCCATATCCCCAATGCTGCGTGCAAGCAAAAGAAAAGTCATATTAGCAGAGGTTAAAACACAGTACAGCACAGAAGATACAACACTGCTTTAGTTTGGTACACGGAACAGCATACTTAAAACACCCTCCGATATATATGGTACATTAATGTTCTACTTATATTACGATTAATAATACATACATAATACATGAACAATATACAAGACACATGGACAATATACAAGATACATGAACAGTTTTCCTACGCCAGCCAATCAGATTTTGTTTCTAAATGGATGAGGTTAGCGCCCTCCGTTGTCATGAAGAAATATGTAATTCAATTCCCGGGCGCCATCTGAATGCTAATAACACGGGTATGACTCGAATACAATTTATGAGTCTTAATTAATATCGACTATCAATTACAGTAATTAAATCTACCTTAGGTTCATTATAAATCGTGTCTGATTCTGCCGATCTTTTGCTTGTAAATGACGTGTTGTGAAGGTAAACACCATCAGTTGTTACATGTAAACATTCAATATAAACTGTCATGTGTGTGTGTGTGTGTGTGTTCATGTATTAATGCAAGTCTCTCTGTTTTATACGCCATCTTGCTTGCGTGTGTCTGTTCATTAGTCAAGAGTGAGTGTTAATGACTCTCACTAACTCACTCTGTCTCTGGTTGAATCACTGAATGGCCTTGTGCCTTTTGTCATGGTGTAACTCACCCCACGCTCTCATAACTCCTGCGGTGGGAAATACTCATAGTCGAGCACCCGTAGGACACACACACACACACACACACACACCCACACCCACCCACACCCACACACACACACACACACACACACACACACACACACACACCCCAACCAGGTGTAAAACGGATAAACACTTCTTTTAACGTGTTCATATTACCAGTATACGTTTCTTGGAGAGAGGGAGAGAGAATGCTGAGACAACTTTACACTTCACCTCAAAACCCTAAACCACACCTGAGAGTCTGGGGGGAGGAAGGGGTAGGGGGGAGGGAGTAGGGGGAGGGTAGGGGAGAGGGAGTGGGAAGGGTAGGGGAGGGAGTGGGAAGGGTAGGGGGAGGGAGTGGGAAGGGGTAGGGGAGAGGGAGTGGGAAGGGTAGGGGAGAGGGAGTGGGAAGGGTGGGGGAGGAGTGGGAGGGAGAGGGAGTGGGGAGGGAGAGGGAGTGGGGAGGGTGGGGGGATAGGGAGTGGGAAGGGTGGGGGAGAGGGGTGGGGAAGGGTGGGGGGAGAGTGGGAAGGGGTAGGGGGTGGGGAAGGGGTGGGGAGGGAGTGGGAAGGGGTATGGGATAGGGATGGGTAGGAGGGATAGGGATGGGGTAGGAGGGATAGGGAGTAGGAGGAGTGGGGAAGTAGGAGGGATAGAGGGGGTAGGAGGAGGGATAGAGGGGGTAGGAGGGGTTGTACGATGGGTAGGGGCCACGTGTTCTCCCGGCCATCACGCCTATAATCCAGGTAACACTCCCCCACGAAGACACCTGCACAGGTGTTTCTGTCGGAGGGGACCACAGGCTGCCTCTCCTCACAGCAGCTGGTGATGACGTCAGTCCTCACCCCTATCCCTCTCTCCCTCATACCATCTCATTCTCCTCTCATACGTCTTCCTCCGGGTCGGCCGCCTACTTGTTCTGCTGAGGCACACAGTCACGCTGCTTGTTCTGCCTGCATAAAAAAAAAGCGCCCGAAATGACTGATAACCAGAAAATTTTTCGATACTAACGTCGGTTATCTCACAAAATACGACTGTGAAGGCGAGCATTACCACGCTAATACAGGGCGGCGAGCAGTGACTGATGGTGGGGGTTGGTGCAGGCGGCGTCAGGGAGGTAGTGGGTGGCTCCTCCTCCTCCACCCTGGTATGTGCCTTCCACTGGTAGTACTACACGCTACACTACCCACAGCCGCCTGCCATGTACACTGCCGAAGACCATTAAAGTGATGGTCTTTTAAAAATACTTATCGACCAAATTTGATATTGGCTGAATACTTCTTAATCAATAATTGATTTATATATCTATTTTTATTTTACAATTCTGGTCATCATACACACGAAGACATCACCAACAAGCTTGAGACTAGGAAGGCCACATCCTGTAGTGTGGCCTTGTCAGCCCCTCCCCCAGCTTGTGCCATCTACCCCCATCTTATTAGTAGGCAGGAGGCACCCCGCACACTGCGCAATCGCACATCTGGCCAGGCAGCAGGCAGGTGGGTACAGTAGGCTAGCGGCTGTGGGCACCAGTTGACGTGGGATGACCAACGAGTCTTTGTTTACCTGTCGAGGTTCATGAGTCGACTCCGATACACCTTGTTCCTCCGTCATGCTCCTGGGAGACACGGGGGAGGAAAGGTATTTAACTACTACTAGAGAAAGTAAGTTCTTCCTCCTGTTGCATCAGGACTTCTGAAACCTAACCTAACCACCTGAGCGCTGCTGCATCGTCAGAATTGGTAGAATGATCGAGGAGATTAGTTCTCTTACATAATAATTAAAACTTTATTCATTAGTAACAACTTTTAACCCAAGTGTTCTCTTACATCCTGGGAAAAAAACGAGAAATTTAGCACCAGAAGGAGACTATCCCCACTAACACCCCCTGTACCCCCCCACACTGTACCCTTACACCTCTTGTATCATCAGTGTTGGAATGCTTAAGTGACTCTGAGATAAGTCGCTACACTCTGCATTCTTTCCCCGACAGCTGATTAGATTAAAACCATGATAAGGTAATCTTTTTATTTATTACTGTACCTTCTTTATATGTCTCAAGCACACACACCGACCTGTACTTCCTCCTCATCTGAAGAGCACTCACCATGGTTAGGTTAGGTTAGGTTTAAGTGAAGTTTGGCTACGTTACTATCATTCTTATTATGTTTTTTTCCTCCACTACAAGAACAAACTATGTGACTACGGATATAAGAAGGAAGAAGGGAAGAGAGGGGGAGGAGAAGAAAAAATGTGAGAGAAGAAGGGAGAGAAGAGGGGATGAGGGGGATAGGGTGGGGGAGTACATCACCAGGTGTGTGAGTATGGATGAGCATTAATGACTCTTCTTCAGGTGAGCTTCTCCGTAAGCACCACCTACACTACACCACCTACACTGCACCACCTACACTACACCACCTACTGTACACTACACCACCACCAATTAATCCTATCTACACCACCTATAATATTTGCACCATCAACACCACCTGTATAATCATCACCTACATCACCTAGGGTAGATCAGGTGAACTATACGATTTATGTGAAGCCAAGGCGAAGCAGCACGGGTCTAGGTGAAGCTCTAAGAAGCCATGTATTGGGTGAGTCACACTAAGTAAGAATCAGGTTAACTGTTGGCAGTTTAGTGGGATGGTGGGTGGTGGTAGGTGTGGGGTGGTGGTAGGTGTGGGGTGGTGGTAGGTGTGGGTGGGTGGGTGGTAGGTGTGGGTGGTGGTGGTAGGTGTGGGTGGTGGTGGTAGGTGTGGGTGGTGGTGTGGTAGGTGTGGGTGGTGGTGGTGGTGTGGGGGTGGTGGTAGGTGTGGGTGGTGGTGGTAGGTGTGGGTGGTGGTGGTGGTGGTGGTAGGTGTGGGGTGGTGTGGAGGTGTGGGTGGTGGTGGTAGGTGTGGGATGGTGGTGGGTGTGGGGTGTGGTGGTAGGTGTGGGTGGTGGTGGTAGGTGTGGGGTGGTGGTAGGTGGGGGTGGTGGTGGGTGTGGGGTGGTGGTAGGTGTGGGTGGTAGGTGTGGTGGTGGTGGTGGGTGTGGGGTGGTGGTAGGTGTGGGGTGGTGGTGTGGGTGTGGGGTGGTGGTGGGTGTGGGTGGTGGTGGTGGGTGTGTGGGTGGTGGTGGGTGTGGGTGGTGGTGTGGGTGTGGGGTGGTGGTGGGTGTGGGGTGGTGTTGGGTGTGGGGTGGTGGGGTAGGTGTGGGGTGGTGGTGGTAGGTGTGTGGGGTGGTGGGTAGGTGTGGGGTGGTGGGTGGTGTGGGGGTGGTGGTGGGTGTGGGGTGGTGGTGGGTGTGGGTGGTGGTGGTAGGTATGGGGTGGGTGTGGGTATGGGGTGGTGGTAGGTGTGGGTGATGTGGTGGTGGGGTGGTGGTAGGTGTGGTGGTGGTGGGTGTGGGGTGGTGTGGTGGGTGTGGGGTGGTGGTGGGTGTGGTGTGGTGGTGGTGGGTGTGGGGTGGTGGTGGGGTGGTGGTGGGTGTGTGGGTGGTGGGGTGTGGGGTGGTGGTGGGTGTGGGGTGGTGGTGGGTGTGGGTGGTGGGGTGGTGGGTGTGGGGTGGGTGGTGGGTGTGGGGTGGTGGTGGGTGTGGGTGGTGGGGGTGTGGGTGATGGTAGGTGGGGTGGTGGTAGGTGGGTGATGGTAGGTAGGGTGGTGGTAGGTAGGGTGGTGGTAGGTGTGGGGTGGTGGTGGTAGGTGTGGGGTGGTGGTAGGTGTGGGTGGTGGTAGGCGTGGAGGCACTACCACCACCTCCCCCAGAGGGTCCTCAGTGAGCCTCCAGGCTGGGTATCGCCACAAATCACCCATTACTGCGAGGCGCGTACCGTGAATACCCAATGAGCAATATCACCACCACTACAACAACACCACCATCCATCCACACCCACAAACGTTACACACACCACTACACCCTAAAAAGTTGTGACTACACCCTCGCCCACAGAAACCACACCCTTGCCCACACAGCCCACAACACGACTATACCGCCCCAAAAGTAAGGAGTTTGTCGCATGCATTTTGCTTTAAAGCACAAAAGGCTGGACACTGCGAGCACGACAATACAACAAGGAAACTCACCACAACACGACAACAAACCCTCACACGTGTCGGAAATGTGGCGACACACACGACACATTCTTTATCTAGGAAGTGTAGGAGAAGAGTCTTTACCAGGGAGGAAGCCAGAGGGAGAGGAGGGAGGGGAGCGAGAGGAGAAAGGAAGGGAAAGGAGGGAGGGTGGAATGGGGAGGAGAAAGGAAAGGAAGAAAAAGGAGGGATTGGGAAGGAAGGGGAGGGAAAAGAGGGGAAGAGGATAGAAGGAGATGAATAAGAGAGATGAGAACGGAGAGAGGAATCATAGACGAGGAGGGGAAGGAAGAGGAGAGGGCGGCAATAAAAGGAAACGAAGGAAGTGGACAAAGGAGGAAAGGGAGACTATAAAGACGACAGATGGTGGAAGAGGCAAAAAAACGGAAGGACGAGAGAGAAAGAGAGGGGGGGGGAGGGGAGTAACGCAGGAAGACTGCCACACATACAAGACTTAACAACAAAATTTGCACATTTATGCAGGTGGCGGGGTGGCATGCAAGGCACTACAATACCTCTCACATACACACTCACACGCACACGCACACACCCACACACACTCACACGGAACACCCAATCGCTGCTTCAGAAACATAATATTAAATATTCAACGCCAATTGCATTTACAGGGGCATCTGTGCGTGTGTGTGTGTGTGTGTGTGTGTGTGTGTGTGTGTGTGTGTGTGCGTGTGCGTGTGCGTGTGAGTGTGTATACATTGTTGCTACACTGTATATATATGGCCAACAACACTCAACACTTAGACGAGACACGCCCCAGCACGAAGCCAGGGTGTGGGCGATGATGGCAGCCTCTCCACACCACACCACCATACTACACACCACACCATCTCACCTGCCACGCCACACCACACTGAGATACCGTGAGTGAAATATAACCCTGGGAGGAGGCAGAGGAGAGGGGGTCAAGGAGGGAGGGTTCAACTGAGGAGAGGAGGAAGTAGGAAGGAGGGGGTCGAGGAAGGAAGAAGGAGGAAGGAGGGGGGCCTACCATCACCCTTAGGGACTTAATTACCATGAACAAACCCGTGAGGGCGGCGGGGCGGCGACGGTCACGGGGCCCCCTTGATGACCGCCCACCACCATTGTTGATTGGTCGCGCGCCCTCATCACCGCCCACAACCCGACACTAACACTTCACACACCATTATTGTCCCCTCATCCCGCACATTGCCTACAGCTGTCTTCACGCCCACATATTACGGCCTCTATCTGTCTTCACGCCCACATACCACGGCCTCTATCTGTCTTCACGCCCACATATCATGGCCTCTATCTGTCTTCACGCCCACATATCACGGCCTCTATCTGTCTTCACGTCTACTATAACACAACCCATGATCGCCACGCCCATCACCACTCTATAGCCATCACTTTCCCACGCCTATTACCTTGCGATCCTCTCTACCCACGCCCTATCTCTGCCCACGCCTTATCTCTACCCACGCCCTATCTCTATCCAAGCCCTATCTCTACCCACGCCCGATCTCTGCCACGCCTATCTTTGCCCACTCCCGGGTGTGTCCTGGCCACAGATAACAGGTATCGCTTATCACCTCGCTAACAAGCGCTAATCCCCAGGTTCAAGTGTGAAGGATTGTGAATGGTTGAGTGGGGTGTTAGCTAAGTCTGGTTCTACAGGGGACTCAGTGTAGGCGTGGAAATATGTGGTTAGGCGTGGTGTGGCTGGGCGTGGAGGGGTGCATGTGGGCGCCTACAGTGGTCCACCTGTAGTAGCGTCATCACTACGTCACCAACTGCCCACACACACACACACAACCACCACAGCCCCGTATTAGGCGTCGGTGCTAGTACTACTACGGGTGCGTGGGCGGCGTCGTAAACCTGTCCTCGCGCCCACGTCACCCACCGCCTAGAACCTGTTCCTCAAGCGACACCTCCACTCTCTACTCCTCCTGGAAGCATATACTTAGCCCCGGGGTCACTGCTGCCCCCCCCCCCCCACACGCAGGGGTGAGGCTGATGACACTACCCGGCAGGAGGTCAAGGAAAGTATACTGTACACTACGACACTGTCCAACTCCACCAGCTGTTACACTCTACTAACTACACACTATAAATACATAAACAAAAACATTTAATATACTCGTAATATTATCTAAAATATTCTTCTATTTAACGAATTTATTATAATTAATTCCATCAAAAGTTTATAAATCTCCTGAAGGTATCGTCAGGTAAATTCGGCGAGGGTGTTGGAGTATGACGGACGCCCGACTACACACACACACATCAAGGAAGCTGCATCGGGCGTCGCAGGGTGTGGGCCCGTAGTGTGGAGGATAGGGACCTTGACTGTCTCCCTCGTGGGCCACGCTGGGTCCCCCTGACCTTGGCCACTAAAACGTGACCAGATAACAAACACGATTGAAACAGGTGGTTCAGGAACATCCGAGAGCCACACACGACCATACAGGGTGTTCCAGGAGGACCTCGGAGGTGCGGAACCATACATAAATAACCATACAGGTGTTCATATAAGTACAGAAAACAAACAAACAAACAAACAAACAAACACACACACACGACCAAATAGGTGCTCCAACAGGTATTTTTGCTAATCAAGTGTAATGAGCTTCGCCAGCCTGCGGGAGGAGAGGATGAAGATGCAGGTAGAGGAATGGAGGGAAGGGAGAGTAGCCATATGTGCACACTTCCCCCACCACATGACCCAACCCCCACCACATGACCCCAACCCCACACTAATACGGTCACACATACACCGCATTTAGGCCCTCCTCCCACCTCCCCGTCACAAATTTACATTCCCGACACAAGGCCACGCCAGGATGTACACACCACTTTTCCCACATTTTAACACAAAACTTTGATAACCGACGCCCATCTCCGGCTCACACCAACGCCCCCACATTACCTACACCCCAGCACCCCCTAACATAGTAAATATCACAAGTAAGGATTGGTTAGGTTAGGTTAGGTTAGGTTAGGTTAGGTTAGGTTAGATTAGATTAGGTTAGGTTAGGTTAGGTGTTAAAAGTTCAGATCACGTCTTTCCAAAGTCTTGTGGCTAAACAACTAGGCCAAACGTTTCCCTGGAGGCGCTCGCTTGCTCACACACACACCACCACGCGCTTGTCACCGTAACCAGGACCTACTTGGCCTCCTGAAGCAGACCTCACACACTCCTCTCTCGAAGACAACCAGTAACAACCTCTCCCCCCAGCGTTCTAACCTTCAGATCCACCAACCCCTGTGTCATTAACCGTGTCCTAACCCCCACCACCATGTCCTAACCCCACCACACAATGACCTCGTTATGGCTTCCTTATTGGGAGAAGATAACCACCCAAGTCTGTCAACGCTAATCACTCAAGCTAATAACAGTAATTAATCCCGGAACAAAACAACACCACCATAATTAATTACCCCAGAGAGTTAATCACCCAGAGTTAACCCTCAGGTTCCTAATCCGAGAGTTCCCCCGAGCTAATCCAACACCAAGTTCTTCTTCTGCACAAAAACTTACCGAGTTATCAGGACAAGAAGGACATATATGGATAGGTGTTAATTAAAGTCCTTCCTGAAGAAACTGGTTCCTTTAACAGCACAAAGGAGGTTAGGTTAGGGTTAGGTTAGGTTAGGTTAGGTTTAAGGTTAAAAATGTATACAACTTAAATAAACTAACCTGACCTGACCTAACTTTACTTAAGAATAATCTAACCTAACCTGACTCAAATTAACTAACCAACCTTTCCTAAACTAACCAACTAAACAACCTAACCTAATCAAACTAACCAACCAATCAACCAACCAAACCTAACCAACACTCCCCTAACCTAACCAAACTTGATCTCACCTAGCGGAGAATCAAACACTTTAAACTCAGCCCAACTTGGTGGTATCATGTCTACTGTATAAATAATGTGACTTTTTCCCCCAAGCGAGGACCTGTCACAGTTAATGGTATTATTTTTGTCAGGTGAGATTGAACACCTTGAAACGTGATGCGGATTCAGGGTTCGATTTCGGCTTCGGCTTTAGTTCGGCTTGAGATTCGGTTTCAACTAGGACCACGCCGACGAAACAAATTTGTTATATTTCAGATGAGATCAATGTGCAATATTTATCAAGTGTCCTTCAATAGAGGTATAGTATTCGACAGACTCCACAACTAACCCACAGCACTCACAACACAGACACAGTACTCCCACAACCGTACTCACAGCCCCAACCACAGCACTCACAACCCCAACCACAGTACTCACAGCCCCAACCACAGTACTCCTGACCCCAACCACAGCACTCCAACCCCCACCACAGCACTCACAACCCCACCACAGCACTCTGACCCCACCACAGTACTCCTGACCCCAACCACAGTGCTCACAGCCCCAACCCAGTGCTCACAACCCCAACCACAGTACTCCTGACCCCAACCACAGCTGCAGCTTCCCCCAACCACAGTACTCTCACCCCAGCCACAGTACTCCACAGCCCCCAACCACAGCACTCACAGCCCCCACCACAGCACTCCTGGCCCCCACCACAGCACTCCCCAGCCCCCCACCACAGTGCTCACAGCCCCAACCACAGTGCTCTAGCCCCAACCACAGCACTCTGGCCCCCACCACACTACTAACAGCCCCCACCACAGTGCTCTACAACCACAGTGCTCACAGCCCACACAGTGCTCATAGCCCCAACCACAGTGCTCCTGACCCCAACCACAGCACTCCACAGCCCCAACCACAGCACTCCTGGCCCCAACCACAGTGCTCACAACCCCCAACCACATGCTCACAGCCCCAACCACAGCACTCAGCCCCCCACCACAGTGCTCCACAGCCCACACAGCACTCCACAGCCCCAACGTGGCACTCACAGCCCCACCACAGTGCTCACAGCCCCCAGCCACAGTACTCACAGCCCTAACCACAGCACTCTGGCCCCCAATCACAGTGCTCCTGGCCCCAACCACAGCACTCCTGACCCCCAACCACAGTGCTCTGGCCACCACCACAGTACTCACAACGCCCCACCACAGCACTCAAGCCCCAACCACAGTACTCTGGCCTCCACCACAGGTACTCTGGCCCCAACCACAGCACTCCCAGCCCCACCACAGTATACAACCCCCCCAACCACAGTACTCACAACCCACCACAGCACTCACAGCCCCCACCACAGTGCTCACTAGCCCCCACCACAGTACTCACAACGCCCCCCACCACAGCACTCACAGCCCCAACCACAGCACTCCTGGCCCCACCACAGTACTCACAGCCCCCACCACAGTGCTCACAGCCCCCACCACAGCACTCACAGCCCCAACCACAGTGCTCTACCCCCCACCACAGTACTCACAGCCCCCCACAGTTCCCTGCCCCCCAGCACTCTGGCCCCACCACAGTACTCACAACCTCCATCACAGTACTCACAACCCCAACCACAGCACTCACAACCCCCACCACAGTACTCACCTCCACCACAGCACTCAAGACCCCCACCACAACCCTCACGACCACCCACACTGGTACCACCTTCAGAAACACCACAGGAATGTACCACAGAACTATCAGCCGCTTCCTGAG
>NW_024716703.1:700824-823324 GCF_018991925.1 Homarus americanus | reverse complement strand
ATAACACAACACAACACCACCCAGTACAACACAGCATAACACAACACAACACCGCCCAGCACAACACAGCATAACACAACACAACACCACCCAGTACAACACAGCATAACACAACACAACACCGCCCAGCACAACACAGCATAACTCAACACAACACCGCCCAGCACAACACAGCATAACTCAACAACACGCCCAGCACAACACAGCAACACACCGTACAACACACAGCATAACACCGCCCAGTACAACACAGCATAACACAACAACACAGCACTGCCCAGCACAACACAGCATAACCACAACACCGCCCAGTACAACACAGCATCCAACACAACACCGCCCAGTACAACACAGCATAACACAACACAACACCGCCCAGCACAACACAGCATAACACAACACAACACCACCCAGTACAACACAGCATAACACAACACAACACCGCCCAGCACAACACAGCATAACTCAACACAACACCGCCCAGCACAACACAGCATAACTCAACACAACACCGCCCAGCACAACACAGCATAACCCAACACAACACCGCCCAGCACGCCCAGCACACACATACATAACACCGCCCAGTACAACACAGCATAACACAAACACAGCACCGCCCAGCACAACACAGCATAACTCAACACAACACCGCCCAGCACAACACAGCATAACACAACACAACACCGCCCAGCACAACACAGCACAACACCGCCCAGCACAACACAGCATAACTCAACACAACACCGCCCAGCACAACACAGCATAACTCAACACAACACCGCCCAACACAGCACAACACAACACCGCCCAGTACAACACAGCATAACACAACACAACACCGCCCAGCACAACACAGCATAATCAACACAACACCGCCCAGCACAACACAGCACAACACCGCCCAGTACCACAGCATAAGCACAACACAGCACAACACCGCCCAGCACAACACAGCATAACTCAACACAACACCGCCCAGCACAACACAGCACAACACCGCCCAGCACAACACAGCATAACTCAACACAACACCGCCCAGCACAACACAGCATAACTCCAACACAACACCGCCCAGCACAACACAGCATAACTCAACACAACACCGCCCAACACAGCACAACACAACACCGCCCAGTACAACACAGCATAACACAGCACACAACACCGCCCAGCACAACACAGCATAACCCAACACAACACCGCCCAGCACAACACAGCACAACACCGCCCAGTACAACACAGCATAACACAACACAACACCGCCCAGCACAACACAGCATAATCAACACAACACCGCCCAGCACAACACAGCATAACTCAACACAACACCGCCCAGCACAACACAGCATAACACAACACAACACCGCCCAGCACAACACAGCATAACACCGCCCAGCACAACACAGCATAACTCAACACAACACCGCCCAGCACAACACAGCATAGCTCAACACAACACCGCCCAGCACAACACAGCATAACTCAACACACCGCCCACAACACAACACAACACAACACTGCCCAGCACAACACAGCACAACACCGCCCAGCACAACACAGCATAACTCAACACAACACCGCCCAGCACAACACAGCATAACTCAACACAACACCGCCCAGCACAACACAGCATAACTCAACACAACACCGCCCAGCACAACACAGCATAACTCAACACGACACCGCCCAGCACAACACAGCATAACTCAACACAACACCGCCCAGCACAACACAGCCCAACACAACACAACACAACACGAACATCCAACCGGTGTTATTTACCTCTGAGAAAAAGCGCATCAAATCACCTTCACTATTATACCGAGTTAATTATATCCGATAAGTGGCGATAAATGTTCTAATAATGAGTCTAATTTGTTCCTATTTATGTTATTTAGTCGATAATACACTGTTAGGGTAATTAGATAAAATATGATAAGGTGGAAGGATGGTGGTAGATTGTTGTTGTTAGTGGTGGTAGATTGTTGTTGTTAGTGGTGGTAGATTGTTGTTGTTAGTGGACCATTATTTGTTATTTGTGGTGGTGGTGGTGGTGTGGTGTGGTGTGTTATTGGTGGTAGCGGTGGTGGAAGAGGTCTGGTAGAAAAGGTGGATGAGAGTGGAAGAGGTGAATCAAGGTGTGGTGGTGGACTGAGGTGGTGGTTAATGGGTAGGGGAGGGGGGTACAGGTGAGGGCGGTAGGTATACCTCACTGACCACACTGATGTCCTCTCATTATAAATTCCAGGTGAGGGATGGAGGGATGGGGTGAGGGAGGTGGGGGTGATGAGGGAGAGGGGAGTGTCCTTGTCTAATGCGCTTAACTTATCACAGACGTAATTAAATGTCCAGCCAGCCAATCAGCGCCCTGGTACCCCTCTGAACCACCAATCAGGACCAGGAATCCACCCCTGACTTACGCCCAGTGAACCTTGGGGGACTAGTTCTCAAACAATCTTACGTTATTTTCTTCCTTTAACAAAAGATACGTGAGTCTATATGGAAACGATAGAGTCTTAATCAATCTTTACCACCATTATTGTGTCGTAGCTTGAGAGTCTATCAGATGCGTTCATAAGTCTCCTCCAGTTAGGTTAGGTTAGGGTGAAAGGTGGAGGATCCGAGACAGTTGAAACCCCACCACCTCGAGGCTAGGGATTCACGATTTGGAGGGGACACGTGGAAGATCACTCAAGACCCGACCGTTCCTGTCCCCCCCTCCTCCTCCTCCCCGCCCCTCACTACCTCCACATATAGCCTAAGGCATTTATTTACACATTCCACAGACCTTTCCGAGACAATGATAGCAGGACCGGTCACAGCGTATCGGAGCACAGTCTTTGCACAGCCATATAAGCTAAGACATGGACGACCTACTCAGCATCTTGGGTCCTGACACAAGGTAGGTAGGTAGAGAAGATGGTGATGAGCATGGAGACTATACCAGGAGCATAGGCATGATGGTGGTGAGCGTGTACTGAGCATTGATGTAGAGGTAGTGAGCATGGCCTACGAGGTAAGGATCGTGTCAGAGAGGAGAGAGGCATAGGTTAGGTTAGGGTCCATGTGTATACCTCCCCAGTCCATCACAATGCCAACATCAATAACAACAACAGAACACCCCTGGCACAGAAGAAGTGACCAGTGACACGGGAGATTGGGCAGACAGGGTGGAGGGCTGTGTCACCCTGGCGCCCGATTGCTAATTGAACCGCTATCGTCCCAGGCACGAGCCATAAACACGAGTGAGACAATTACTGAGATAACATCTGATGAAAGAGACACTGACGTTCACACAGCGGGTATTACTCCACCCCTCCACCACCACGCCCTCCACAAATATCACCATCCTCCACCATAACGACCATCACAAACACTCCACCCCAAAGCTTATCACCCTCACCACCAGCATAATGAACCCAGTAGAGATAACCTGACTAAAAATACCAATTATCATACACAGCAAAATCAGATTAAAGGCAAAGATAATATTATGACTGATACCTTAAAAAGTCTTAATGGTCCTTATCTTATAAATCCCCCATTGACTAGAGACACGTTAACTCGATTAACTTGCGAGTGTAAATAGGACTGATCTTAGACTGGGGACAGGAGGGAAGGGGGGATTGGGGCCTGGAGAGGAGGGAGACTGGGGGATGGGGGGACAAAGGGTTGGAGGGGAGGAGGAAGCTAGGGACTGACTCACAATGTTATATATGGACAGTAATAGAGAGCTGGTAATCAGATTTTCGAGGATATCAAATCTTCCTAGTCTTGTAAGTAATGTTTGTTCCTTTACATAAGAATTGTGAGCTGTTCCCTTCACTTTGGTTCATGGGTATAAATTTCCTCAATTATGGACACCACAATGCCTCTTTTCTGGTTCAGTTCAGTTATGACAAGAGATACACTGTGGTCAAGATGGCGTCGAAACTGGATTGAGACTTTACTACTACATAAATCATCAAACCTACAGATACATGTGTAAAAAAAAAGTGAATTTTTGTGAGTCCAGATATACCTGTTTACATGTCAACCAATCAGGAGGTCTGGGCCACACCTGAACCCCATACCGGACCAGACCTAAACCACATACGAATTAACTAAATGAACAAAATGAATATATCTATCTGTCTGTCTGCATCTATCTATCTATCGTTTCTTAGTAGATTAATAGGCATGCAAACTATGTAGAGACTATCAGGCAACAACAGCTTGGGGGACAAAAATAATAATGAATATCAGAGATTGTGAGCGACACGCCATGAAAGGCCGACCGATCTTGAACACTAATCTAGGAAAAGTCTTCACAGGAGCCACACAAACATCCCAACTGGTTATGTTTCTGTTGTCTTGTTGACGACCAGACAAAAACTGGGTCTGGCCTTGGTGCCTTCCAGAGACCAGAGGCTCAGCCGCGTCAATATTGCGATCACATGAAGATTAGACACCCGAGCTTATTTCACCAGAAAATTTACCATCCTAACGCTGATCTAACTTAACCAAACCTAACCTAGCTTAATCTAATCTAACTTAATCTGCTTTAACCTAACCTTACATTTCAGGTAGTGTTAGGTGAACCTTCACGTCAAATCAGAAGGGGTGTCTAATATTTAGGTGAGCCTAATATTGACATCACTAAGGGAGGGAGATGCAGTGTGGGGAAGATGGAGGAAGTGAGTAGGGGTGAGGGGGAAGTAAGAGGGGGTGGGGTAGGAGGAGGGGTGGTGAGAATGGAGGAGTGGGTGAGGAGTATGGAAGAGAGAAGCAGGGAGTGAGAGGAAGACTTCATGAATCTACGGCTCATTACAGATACACGAGCGACCCCCTAATCTTTCACCGCTGCTGCTGCCAACTACCAATTTCTTCCCCAGTTCCCTCACTCACCCACCCCAGCGACGTGACCCCTACACACTATACCCATTCCATTACCCAGAGAATCCTTTTTAAAATGCCGTCGAGCCTCATCCCATTAACAGCAACACGCCTCACGCCCATCACACACGTCCGCCCATCACACACGCCCACCCAATCACTCACAGTTCAAATCTCCATCACGGAAAGGTCAGTATTCTTAAGATTTTTAGTAAGATCATTTTTTTTTCCTTTTAGTTTGAAGAAAGACGAGTGATTGTATGTTGTTATGGTAGGCTCCAATTAGGTATGGAATAATTTTTATCCAATTACCTGACAAGTTATAACAGGTTACAAGGGAACATTTGAACGTAAGAACTTTCCAGAATATAGTATTGAAGGATATGATAGATGAGGACCTCTAGGAAGTTAAATGAACCGGAATTGCAAGGTTTGTTTTCCACCACCACGACACCTGGATGACACCTTAGCACCTACAGAAACACCAGCAGGAACACCTCGGGTCTACCTCCCAGCAGCAGGTGGCGTTACAACAGGTGTGTGGACGGTGGAGGCACGCATGACCTTCAGTTGCTCCCCCAATTTAACTTTTATAGCCAATTTAACCTGAGGGTGTTTAGCGAGTCCTCTCTCTACCGCCCCCACCACCACGCAGTTTTAGGCTATTTTCGCCTCTCGTTGATATAGGGGGCCTCCTCCTCCCCTTCTTACTCTTTCCCCTCCTCCTCCTCTTCTTCTTACTCCTTCTCTTCTTTCTTCTCCTCTTCTTCCTCCACCTCTTCCTCCTCCCAAGTGTGGGTCAACCAGAATGTTGGAGTTGTTACACACACACACATACACACACACACACACACACACACGAGGAGGCTCATGTATTAGTGTGGCAACTGACGCTTATTACTACCACTACCACCCGCCTCACAACACCACCGTGATGCAAGTCTTACCTCACTAACTACCACCATGACGAACACCACTACACCCACCCCACCCACCTACACGCCCACTAAAACACCTACCTACACGTCCCACCGGGTAGTGATGTAAACAATGTCTTACACACACACACACACACACACACCTCAAAGATCATCACTTGCACCCCGTTGAGATCTCCAGCTAGGGGGGAAGGGGGTCCAGGTTCTCGACAATATTCCTTCAGATAAAACACTCAGCTGCGTCACACCTTCAGGAGACAACAACCGACGGAGCTTCTTCATGTAATCTGTGTACAGTACCTGATCGAGTGAGGTTATTACAGGAGGAGGTCTTATAATTACCAGGTGGATCGTCTCTCTCTCTCTCTCTCTCTCTCTCTCTCTCTAAGCTTTGATAATTGAGGCCACAAGGAATTAGATTTATGACCTTATGAAAAAATAATCCAATTACTCTGGAGTATCAGACACACGGGGTGGGCAGATCAGACACACGGGGTGGGCAGATCAGACACACGGGGTGGGCAGATCAGGCACACGGGGTGGTCAGGAGGCACACGGGGTGGGCAGATCAGGCATACGGGGTGGTTATGAGACACACGGGGTGGTCAGGAGGCACACGGGGTGGTCATATTATACTGGGAACGTCAAATGATCGTGCAACTCCGGCCTGTCCCTCCTACCTCACACCCTGTAGGAGGAAGAGGGGGAGGGAGGAAGAGGGGGAGGAAGAAAGGAGGAAGAGGAAGAAAGGAGGAGGAAGAGGAAGACCCAGAAGAACAGGGTAGAAACACAAGGATTGGACAGTCACTAAAAAAAAAAATGGAATTACGGGTTAAAGGCATATGATCAAAGCCTCAAGACCTGAAGCATTTACCGTCAGCTACAGATAACCCAACCTGTGACCCCTGACCAGACCAGACCAGCCCCGGCCCTACCAGCCCAGACCACCAAGGAATCAGCAGTCTGGTATTTGATTATTAATGATCTCTCTCTCTCTCTCTCTCTCTCTCTCTCTCTCTCTCTCTCTCTCTCTCATACATACATACATACATACATACATACATAATGGAAGGATAAGTGAATACAGACAAAATATCAAAAGTGAACCGTGAACAAAGACTCGTGTTCTTAAGTGTTCAATCAAGTGTTTGTAATATGTTCATCACGTTTGTTTGGTTTTCATTACCTGTTCATCAAGCGTTCAATACCTGTTCATCAAATAATCATTACCTGGGCATCGTGTTCATCGAGTGTTCATAATACCTGTTCATCCAAAAGCGTTCTGGATGAGCGGTTTGATCAGAGCCGAGCCTCACACACACACACACACACACACACACACACACACACACACGAGTAAGGTTACCCACCCAATACACTTTATCATAATAATCAATTTGCACAAAAAGTTGCCATTGCTCTCCCCTCCCTGTCCAACCTAAACTAACCTAACATACACTTAAAATCGGTGTGTATATATGTATGTATGTATGTATATTTCTTTGTGTGTGTGTGTGTGTGTGTGTGTGTGTGTGTGTGAGGATTATTTTATCGTAAGAATCTTTATGTGAATCGACAAACACTCACACAAAATTTACCGCGGATTAACATGAAGGGATTAACTATTTACGAGACGGTAAATTACGTCTCAGTGAGTGTGTGTGTGTGTCTCTCCACGCACTTATCATATCTCGAGACACTTACGGCCAGCTAAATCTTGTGTTATTTTTTTTTATTTATAATGTTTGTGATTATGATTTGTGTTTATGTTTATTTCAATTTATTTTTTATTGTATATTCGTTGCTGTTGTTGTTGTTATTACTGTTGCTACTGTCGTTGTTATTATTATTATTATTATCATCTTTGAACGGTAGTGGGTGGGTGGCAAAGAGAGGCAGTTGGGTGGAGATGGGTGGGTGAGTGAGTGTTGACCGAGGATGAATGGATGGGTGATGGACGTGGGCGCTTTTTTTTTCTTTTTTTGTAGAGAACGGAGGGGTGAAGGGAGATTAGAGGTGGGGAAGGAAGTTATAGTTCGGAAATTGAAGAAGTTTAGGAGGAGGTAAGAGAGGGCGGGCTGACCGCCGAGCTAAGCTAATAGTGTGTTAGGGTTGTGTCATGGGTTAGTTATTGTCTGCCGGTACGGGCACTAGACATCCTTCCCTGTCCCATATATGGGTGTTTTAAGGGCCTTATTTCATATTCCGCCGACCCTACTGGCTGATGCTGGTCTAGGGAGGTTGCTGTAGTCCGGATAGATGAATGGGTGGGTGGGTGGTGGACAGAGGCTGATGGCTGAGGGTGGTGGGTGTTTTTGTGGGTGGGGTGGAGGTAGGAGGGGTAGATGTGGCATGGGTACGGTAGGAGGGAGAGCGGGTGGGTGAGTGAGTCGGTGTTGAGTCACTGAGATAACTTGGCCTCTCTTAACACCCTTTCTTTCACCTTCAGAAGCGAGATGGGCGGGGCAACACCACCTTTCACTGTGTGGTGGTGGGCGTGTGGGCGTGTCTGTCTGTCTCACACACAATTAAAGTTCTCTCCATCAAACATATCAGGACAACACACACACACACACACACACACACACACACACACACACACACACACACACACACACACACACACACACACACACACACACACACACACACACACACACACACACACACACACACACACACACACACACACACACACACACACACACACACACACACACACACACACACACACACACACACACACACACACACACCTCCAGGAACATCATGGACTCCCAACTATTGTCTCCATCAGAGGATAACCACGAAATTTCAACACCAAAACTCTGGTGGGATGTGACGTAAGCTAACCCCACTAGTGTACGTGTGTCGGGCAGGAAATGTGTGTAGTTATATAATAAGGTCAAGATGTGTAGCGAGTTATTTTACGAAATGACTGAATATGGGATTTAAATAGTTAAGTAAATGCTTGACGTGCCCAGGTGAGGGAGGATGTGGTGGGGGG
Source organism: Homarus americanus (assembly GCF_018991925.1). Lineage (NCBI taxonomy): Eukaryota > Metazoa > Arthropoda > Malacostraca > Decapoda > Nephropidae > Homarus > Homarus americanus. The sequence continues at coordinate 814,501 of NW_024716703.1, read as the reverse complement.
GAGCAGCAGGTGAGAAGGTGTGGTGGGGGGAGGACAGCCAGATGAGGTGAAGGTGGGAGGGAGAGGGGCGTGTTATTGTGTATTTCAGCTTCATCTCTGGAATTCGTGTATCATAGTTTTTCGTGTGTGTGTGTGTGTGTGTGTGTGTGTGTGTGTCAGTAATTCAGTGAGGATATGTGGCTCTATAGGACTGACTGACTGACTGACTATGGTATTGGTTCAGTTAATTACGCAGAGTGAGAGAGGGAGGGGAGGGCTGGGGAGGGGGTAGAAGTTGCATGCCAAGAATACATCCTTCAATGAGTGTGTGTCGAGCCACGCCCCGGAAAACACACACATACACACACACACACACACACACACACACACACACACACACACACTATTACCATCTGTCACGTGAAGGAGACAGCTGGTTCATGCGAGACACTGACCTAGGAGTGTGACCCAGGAGTGTGACCCAGGAGCGTGACCCCAGGAGCGTGACCCAGGAGTGTGACGCAGGCAGGACCACACACCACAGCCCAGCCTGGTGTCGGGTGTCTGTCATATACACGAGAATAACAAACATTTCCTCCTCTCTTGAGTTTAATGTGGACAATCACTTTTAGTTCTTACTCCTAGTTAACCTTTTCCAGGCGTAGTACAGGTGTGGGTGATCAGTACAGGTATGGGTAATCAGTACAGGTGTGGGTAATCAGTACAGGTGTGGGAAATCAGTACAGGTGTGAGTGATCCGTACAGGTGTGGGTAATCAGTACAGGTGTGGGAAATCAGTACAGGTGTGGGTAATCAGCACAGGTGTGGGTAATCAGTACAGGTGTGGGTGATCAATACAAGCGTGGATGCCCGTAATTAAACACAAAACAATCTACCCAATCAGAAGCCCCCTTACCCCCGGTGTGAGAAGCAGGTCAGGAGTTTAAAAGTCACTGAGAAGGAAACCTTATACGCCAAGCGACCAACTCAAGGGCAAGTGTAAGCACGTGACCAGTGTCGTGTTCTCTCCTCACGTCAACATTACGGAGCACTGACACCAACATGAGGTTTGGGGGGGGGGGGCTGGTAACATACATAAGTGGTTATTATTACGTACATATATACATACATACATACATACATACATAGGCTAGGCTAGGGGGAGGAAGGAAGGAAGGAAGGAAGGAAGACTAATGGACAGCTGGCAGTATAAGTGAAAGAAAAACAGACTGGGATGAATATTGTGTTTTTATTGGCCCTCAGAGACAATACTGAATATGAGCTCCTGAGTGGCGGGTGTGGAGGTGAAGGTGAGGGAGAAAGTGTGGCTGGAAACAAGAGAATAATGATCTGGTGTGGTAGGCAGTGGGGGGAGGGGAGAGAGAAGGGGAGGGGGAAGGGAGGGGAGGGAAAAATGAAGAACCCAAAGCCACCCTTACATAGTATTCCGGACTCCTCCTTTAAACACCCATCTATCTACCCCTCCACTTCCCTCCCTCCTTCCCTCCCTCCACACCCCCCCCCTCCCTCACCCCTTTCATCACCAGTCCCACCTGCAATAAAACTGATGAGATAGCCCGCCCCCGACACACCACAGTCACCCTTACCACCCTTCTACATACTGACGAGTTCCCTACACTCCTCACTAAGACCTGGATAATGAAGACTGCTATAGACCCCGCCGTGCCAATACCCACCTCACAGCCACATGTATATACCAGTGTCACTACGGTAGGGTGATGATGGAATACCGACCTTAGTTGCTGCTGTTGGTTGGCACTGTTCCCCCCACCTATACAGCAGCCTCTGGTTATATACGCCGACGGGGTCTTCTTACTCAACTCTACTGAAGTATTACCCCACTCAAGGTCCACCTCCAGTATACAGAGACTTTCACCTCAAATGCAGGTAGGAAAAAAAATCAAGAGATGAAGGGATGGTGTGTAGGCCAGGACACACACACACACACACACACACACACACACCTCACACACAAGGAGTTGTTGATATAATTCTGTGTCAGAGAGAAAGTATCGAGTCAGTTTATGGCTTAACAGTATATGGGGCGACCATCGTGAGGTGTAGGTACTGACGGAGGAGTCACACACCTCATAAGCACATCCTTCCCTCACTAAACCATAACCACATCCTTCCCTCACCCTCCTCCCCTCACTAAACCATAACCACATCCTTCCCTCACCCTCCTCCCCTCACTAAACCATAACCACACTCCTTCCCTCACTAAACCATAACCACATCCTTCCCTCACCCTCCTCCCCTCACTAAACCATAACCACACTCCTTTCCTCTCCCCTCATCTCTCCTCCCTTCCTTTACTCTCCTTCCCTCCCTCCATCATCACCATCCCTCACCTCTCACTCTCCCTCACCTCTCACCCATCATCACCAGGAGGAAGGTAAAGCTATGAGAGAAGCCCCAGCCGTCAACCCGCCTATAAAAGTCTTGTAATAAAACACTAATGAGATAAATGAAAAAAAACTGCCAATAAATCAGTTTCTGTCACGGGCTTCTCCTTGATCTCTATATGGCGCCATTATCAGAGTCCGGCTTTGGGAGGAGGCTTTGTGGTGAAGAGGGAGAGGGGGTGAGGTGAGGGGGAGGGGGAAGTAGGGTAGGTAAGTGGGGGAAGGGGATGGGTGTAAGTTGGGATAGGGGTGCAGGGGGTAAGGAGTGATGGGGAATGGGGAAGAGAACTACAGGAGGAGATGGGGAGGAGGAGGGGTAATGATAAGAACAGTGGAATAAGACAAAGACCTGAAGGAGATGATGAAAAAGGGAAAGTCATGGAACGGGAAAAAAGAAAACAGCATTATGAGGAAACAGGTCTTCCCAGAGGTCCCAGGCACAACCAGCAGTTAAGAGTGTATAAATGTTACTCTGCCGTCACCACTGAGTATTATAACGAGAGCTTCAGTTACCTCGTGTCTCCTATATTAAGTTACGTTTGATTTGCGTTTAGGATTTTTTCTACGTTTTTGTCTCCGTCTTCAGGTCAGCCTCGACGTCCTCAAAGGTACGAACACTATATAACCCGTAACTCAAGATGCAAGACTGTAACTACTGGTCGCCTTAAAAGTCAGAAAAATTACACTGAGACTCTAGCTTAGGTTGATACGTTCACTAAATTAGGAAACATAATTAGAATGAAGTTTGCAATATGCACTAAGAGCCTATTGAGACTCAGGCAGCAGGAGACGACCAACATCACTCTCCACTTAAGTATTTGTTGTACTCGTGGCCAACACCGGCAGCCAACCTACTGTAAAGGTCTTCACTCAGTACCACTCAGTGCCACTTGGTGCACCGTGGTACTCCCCAGCACCGCCACCAGCATGTCACCCTCCGCCACCCGTATGTCACCCTCCCCCACCCGTGTAACCCCCTACCTCCCCCCCCACCTGCAACACTCACTCGGGTTGCGACGAGAATCCATCATCCTTACGAGTCCCAGACGCCACCACACCCTCAGTCTCCTGCACCACCAGCCTCTCCGCCGCCTCTCCGTCCAGAGATAATCAAGACTTAAGTTACAGGAACACGTTTAATCACCATTATACGGTACCTCCCTACCACCCCACAGTGTCCTCAACATACTTCTTTCTTACACAGCTCTTAACACACACCCCGTCTCCCTTGTCCTGTACACAGTCGTAAAATTTAAGGGGTTCCCTGAAGTGCCCTGGTGACTGGTGGGGTGAGTGTAAGTCATGACATGAGCAGAAGGACCTTACGTCAGGGGTCCCACCTACACCACCTGCACCAGTCCACTGACCGCCTGATGCAGGGTGTGGGCGTCCGCGTCCTGCACCTCACATCCGCCCACACGCCCATCACTCCCACGGCCCCCCAACCCTCTACCAACACCTCATTAGGCATACTTACACGTTGCCTATCACGAAACGTCAAATATTTACTGTCACCCCTAACGACCCGCCAACACTGCATGCTCAAACATACCCCCACCCCGAGACAGGACATTAAGGACGTCTGTGTTACGGCGCCTGGCGTACCACGACGCCTCCTGCACCACACTGTACACCTCCGGCAGGCAGGTGGCGGCCTACACACAACACCGTCCACACCTCTACCGCCAAACTCACTTTTTAACACCATGTTCACGCACCTCCCCCCCCTTCTAAAACGTCCACACCTGAAACAACACCGCCAATACCTTAAAAACCCTCCACCTTTACCCTCCGCCCACACACGTCGCCTCACAATAAAACACTGTGTTAGTTCCGGCACACCTACACCTCACACATACACAAACCACTCATTTACCCTTTTAAAGTCTTCCTCCTCCTCCACTCCCTCTCCCCGGCCCGTCAGTCAATCATCACCCTCTCCCACCCTCACACCACAACCCTTAATCTAGCCAAACTTCCTCCCTCCGGCCTCCTGACTGACACACACCCACACACATACATACATACATACACTCCTCCCATCCCCACACACAGATTCAACCTCAGCCACCTCCAAGCTACCTAACCTAACCCCAATATACACCCACATTCACCTATCACCCCACCCACATCCTCCCTCATCTACCAACCCCACCCACTACAGAGACCCCCTTATCCCCCCACACAACATCTGGCTGCCGTTACCTTCCATATCTACCCACTCAGTCTCTAACCTATTTCCTGTATGTCTTTGTCTAATATATACCCGTGCTAGCCACATCCACCTACACCACCTACCTACATCAACCACTATCTCATCCTCCATTACCAGTGTGGCAACTTTACCTTTTATTCCATCCTAAACTATATACCACAACCACCATCCTCCATTGAGACCCGCCCTGCCCTGCCCTGCCCTGCCCTGCCCTGCCCCGCCCCGCCCTGCCCTGCCCTGCCCTCTGAAAGACACGCCCGTCCCAGTGGTGTGTTGACCAGACAATGGGTCATATTGTTAAAGCTTACTAGACTGTACTATAAATAATGGGCATAGAACGGATAGATCTTGTCTGAAGGGGAGGGGGAAGGAGTGGGAAAGGAGGGGAGAGGAGGGGAGAGGAGGGAAAGGTAGGGGGAGGTGAAGGGAGTGAGAGGGAAGGGTATGAAGAGAGGGAGGGTGAAGGATGAGGGGGTAGAGGAGAGGGGTATCAGGGCATCAATTGACTTACATCTTATGATTACTGTATAGACCAACAGTGTTACCATATCCTGTGGTAAGGAGGTATGGGGTTGTACTGTAGTGAGTGGTGTGTGGTTCTCTCTCGCGGAGGTGGCAACACTACTTTGAGGGTAAATGCAGAGTGTAAACATTCTTAGGACGTTTTTAAATGGGATTATAAATTGTTTTTTATTATTTTGTATTTTGCTTCAATATAATAGTAGTGATTAACTGTCTGTCTGTCTGTCTCTATATGTATGTATGTATGTATGTATGTATGTATGTATGTATGTATGTATGTATGTATGTATGTATGCATGTATGTATGTATGTATGTTAGTCCATCATGAGGACCCAGAAAGACTCAAAAAGGACCCAGGTCGCCCTTAATGGTGAGGTGGGTGGGGGTACGCGTGGGTGGAGGGGGGAGTCGAGTGTGGATAGGGGTATTGGGATGTGGGTGGAGGGACTGGGGTGTATAGGTGTGGGTGGATAGTGGGTGGTGGTTATGGTGCCCTCAAAAACCCTCACTGTCACGCAGGCAACAATAAACTCCTTATAGTCCCTCTAATGCCTTATCCCTCACCCCCCCCCCTTCCCTCACCCTCTCTCTCACCTACCCACCCCCCCCCCTTCCCTCACCCCCCACGACGACCTCTGACCCAGACCTGTCACCCATCACCCACCTCATGAATGGCTAATTAAATGCGCTTTCAAATTCACCCACTTACACCTCCCCATAAATAGATTCCTGATTAACTGGGCTATAGACTGCATGCTGCCCCTGGGGTCTCAAGAGCAGCAACAGTCCGGTCGATCAAGGTGTCACAGGGGACGTCTGGTATAGCTGATGGGTGGGGGTAGGGGTGGGGGTAGGGGTGGGGTGGGGAGGGGTGAGGTGGGGTGGGGAAGGGAGTTATGAAGAGCCCCCTTGTCTGCTGGACGTCAGGTGAATGGCAGGTAATAATGGAGTCTTTCTCAGTATCATCTACAAGGACAGGTACAGGCACCTCATCAAGCCAAACACCTTGAATTTTGTCCAGTTCTCTATCTATCTATCCGTGTCTATCTGTTTGTCTGTGTGTATCTGTCTATCTGCACGACGCAACACTCTCCACCACCACCCTATCCTCTTGGGCCATCCACTGAAGATCGACCATCCACTTATCCTCCTACACATGAGTACCATCCACCCTGCCATCCTACCCACATACACACACACTTGACAATCCTCCTCTGTCAATCACCATCCCACCTTTTCCTCTCCCTCTTTTCCAGCAACACACACACACACACACACACACACACACACACACACACACACACACACACAAACCCTGACCTTTTTCAGACGTTAAGGCCATGGGACGTTAGGTTAGGTTAGGTTAGGTTAGGTTAGGTTAGGTTAGGTTAGAACTTCTCCCCACTTACTACACACGAGGATTAATTTTGCTACCTTTTCAAATTATTAGTTTTTCCTATATCTTTCCACGTATAAAATTACCAAATGTGTTTATAAAATATATTAACAGCAATTATAACAAACTACAATTGCAATCAACAAATCAACAAACAAGTGATTTTATGTCAGTTTCTTCTTTTTTTCTAACATTCTCTACACCATTACAGTATATATTAACTAATACATTATGGTTTGATATATAATTCATTCTTATCATGTCTAGTAAACAATAACCTTCATTTTGTTTACCGTGTTTATTGTTTAAGCAAGGGAAAGAAAAACAAAGGATAAAACCAAACAAGGTCATGACTGCTGGCCGGGTGGGGGGGGGGTGGGTGGCTGGGTGGGGGGTGACTGGCTGGGTGGGGGTGACTGGGTGGGGGGTGACTGGCTGGGTGGGGGTGACTGGCTGGGTGGGGGTTGACTGGCCGGGTGGTGGGGGGACAGGGGTGACAGTCAACTCACATAAATCCCTCTGACTTGACTGGCTCTCCCAAAGTCAACAACATCGAGGCTCTGTATGGCTGTATTGTTGCTAGTCACATGCTATCACAACACCCCCTCCCTATACACCAACACACGTACGTACACACACAGAGACGTCCTAGGTTGATTCTACCACCCTACACCTCTTGCTCGTCGACCTTATGGTGTCAGGAGGGATAATAGTGCTTTGTGGCGCTTGTAAACTAACCCCCATCAGTGAAATCTAGAATAAAACTTTAATTATGATGATCTTTTATAGGTGAATTTACCTTTTTTTTTCATTATTCAATTTTCTACTCTTAAAATATTCCTAGCAATCTATTCCTCATTTACGACTACTAATAATACAATAAACCTGTAACTCCAGGTAGAGAACTCATTAAACCAGGTGAGTGGAGATGGTACTGTAAGATTGGTATAATTAATGCAGGGAGTTGGTACCTGTGATGGGATATCTTCACCAGAACAAGTGCAGCGGGTTGATCACCATCACTACCATATAGGCTGAGACCACCACGATGACTGACTCACAACCCGGCCAGCAACACGACCACGACACACACCCACCACGACACACACACACACCCACCACGACACACACACACACCCACACACACACCCACCACGACACACACACACCACGACACACACACCCACCATGACACACACACCCCACACCCACCACACCACACACACACGACACACACACACACACCCACCATGACACACACACACCCACCACGACCACACACACCCACCACGACACACACACACACACCCACCACGACACACACACACCACGACACAGACCCACCACGACACACACACACCACGACACACACACACACCCACCATGACACACACCCCACACCCACCACGACCACGACACACACACCACGACACACACACACACACCCACCATGACACACACCCACCACGACCACGACACACCCACCACGACACACACACACACACCCACCACGACACACACCCACACACACACACACCCACCACGACACACACACCACGACACACCCACCACGACACACACACACACCCACCACGAGACACACACACACACACCACGACCACGACACACACACCACGACCACGACACACACACCACGACACACACACACACACACACACCCACCATGACACACACACACCACCACGACCACGACACACCCACCACGACACACACACACACACACACACACACACACACACCCACCACGACACACACACCACAACCACGACACACACACACCCACCACGACACACACACACCACGACCACGACACACACACACGCACACACACACACACACACACCACGACACACACACACACACCCTCCACGACACACACACACACACACCCACCACTACACACACACCCACCACGACACACACACACCCACCACTACACACACACACACCCACCACGACACACACACCCACCACTACAAACACACCCACCACGACACACACACACCCACCACTACATGTTACCACCTACCTATGTAATTACTACAGAACTCCCAGTAACCAAACACCCCAGCCCGCAGACGCCCTCCTCCTGGGGCTCTTTGACCAGGTAGACGAAGGTACAGACGAGTGTTATAAATATTTACTTCCTTATTCTGGGAGGAGGGGGGTTAAGGTGAGGGGAAGGGGGTTAAGGTGAGGGGTAGGTTGTGGTTAACGTGAGATGGATGAGTGGTATTATTTTCTCATCTTAAGGTCTTAGTGGAGAGGTCGTGTATGGAGTGTAGGCGAGGTCAGGGGTCACTGTAGGTCAGGGAGAATGGATGGTTAGGTAGTGCTGACGGTGGTACTGTAGAGGTCGCAGAGGCAGTGGTAGGTGAAGGAGGAGATTATAGAGACAGAGTGTGTGTGTGTGTGTGTCCTGAAATCGGGGTAGGAGGTGAGAGTTGGCAAGAGGTCAAGGAAGTGTAGGTGACATTGTGTGAGTGTGTGCAGTGAGGTGGCGATGATGCAAGGAAATAAGGAGGGAAGGAGACAGTTCGATCTCTTTCCCGATAACACACACACACACACACACACACACACACACACACACACAAATGCTATATAATTATCCACACCCACTAACTCATTCCATCCAATCACCTACCTTAAACACCACATCCCCACCAACAGCCAGCCAGCCACCGACATTGAGTGTGGCAAAAATCAGGGCGAAATAAGGATAATCTGGCCATCAGGGTAAACTACGAGGCTAAGATTACTGTGTTAGAGGTCGGGGGGCAGACCACGGCCATCAGTGTAAAATGATTGGTGTATAAAGTTAACCAGGCCGACGTATTGACGACGTGAGATAACAAGATAATCATCAATGAGAGGTTATCGTGTTCCTACCTCACTAGAGTCGTGTGTGGACGTACAGTAAAGCACCAAATGGACGTACGACGTATGAGAAATGGCATTACATCCGTCAAATTATATGGAAGGGGGGGGTCTTCCTCCTAGCTTATAATATTAAAGACACTAAAAGGGTGAGGGGATTAAGTGCTGGAGGTGAGGGAGGGGGGAGGTGAGGGAGGAGGGGGGGGGGGCACTAAACAGGTTTGTATGAGTACCATGATTACTGGCACCAATGAGCGGAGTTGACAGCTAAAGAGTTCATTTATTATCTAACAGGCCACGCCCCCTTCCACCCTAACCTCCCAGCACTGGGTCTAGGACAACTGGCCGCCGCCATCTGGCCGCAGCCCAACTGGCCGCGGGAAACTCGCCGCGGCCGACTGGCCGCCATATGGAACTTTTTGTTGACAACCTAACCAAACCAAACCAAACCTAACCTAACCTAAATAGGCGTTTGCAGTTTAGCCCCAGTCCGCGGCGGCCAGTCGGCCGCGGCGAGTTTCCCGCGGCCAGTTGGGCTGCGGCCAGATGGCGGCGGCCAGTTGTCCCATTCCCCCCAGCACTACCGGCATTATTTCCCCTGCAGTACCGGCATTATCCGGACATTATATTCGCTCGGTCATGACCCTCCAACCAACCTATAATGACAAGCACCGCCGTCTCCTTCAATTACCTCCGCCGTGTTGGACGTTATCCATTGTATCTGTCTTCCGCCCAGTCGAGTGGAAAATTGGGTTTATTCAAGAATGTGCACGTGTGTGTGTGTGTGTGTGTGTGTGTGCAGCTGAAATAATGTGAGGAGGACGGTGGTGCTGGGTCTTGACGTTCATCCACACACACCAATAAGTTATCTCAACAAACAGTAAAGACTTTACAAGTTTGTTTTAACGGAGTAAAGTATTTTAAGAACCCTGGGATAAATGACGTCACACTCTAACTCCCTCCTGACGAAGCACCCCGGAGCTGCGTCATGTACCAGCTGACAACGGTGTTTCTCCCCATCCTCAACCCTTCCCCAATTGGTCCACAAGTGAGGGGGAAGGAGCACACGTCAGCACCACCCCCGAGTGTAGCATCAACAAACTACCACCACCACCACCACCAGCCACTGCAAATTATGACTCAACGAAAAGTCATCGTCATTATAAAAATTCATCGTGGAAAGTAAACATTATTGCCTATATATAGCGAGTTATCTCCCCCTCCTCCCCAAGCCTCAGTGTGTATTGGGGAGGAGATAAATAAGCACCAGTCCCCCTCCCCACACGAGTACTCCTGTGTGTCGGGGAACATGGTCAGCCCTCCCCGTGGGCGCCCTCCATACTATGTAAGGAGTGAACATGGATTCCCACCCGCTGTGTATGGGAGACCACGGGCGTTTCTCTCTCCCCTCCCACCTAATATGACAGTGGTGGTGACGGGCCGCCCACACGGCCGTCATGTCAATATTATCCTGGTAATAACGACGAGGGAGGAAGCCGCGCTGTTCACACTCTCTGGGTATAGAGTCAAGTAGTGCCACGCCCTCACACACACACACACACACACACACACACACACATATACATGCCCTCAAACACACGACTCATATTATTATATTATATTTTGCTTAAGTTGACGACATAAGACCATATCTCATAAGACCATATCTATAAGGCTCTCTCTCACTACGGCGCAGAACACGAAGACTATACCTTAACCGGACACATTCTCTCAACCTCCGGACAGGGTATAGGCCGGTGCAAGACACTCTGAGCTGTACACCGTCCAGCCCCTCCGTAAGACTCGACACTCACATTAAGCAATAAGTCACCACTCCTCGTCCCACCTCATCGTTGCTCAAAGTTACGGGAGACGAACATAAATCATCGTGGTGTGTTGTGGAACTTGTGGTATATAACAAGCCTTCAAGATCCCCCATACAAGGTGATGATATATACAGTAGAGGTGAGGGTCGTGGTGCCTTGTGTTGGGTGGAGGCACAGTTGGGTACACCGGTGCTGTCATGCCATTAGTGCCAAAGTCGTCACAACAAACAGCACTCACATGTCACGCTGTCATACAATGCTTTGGGTCGTAAAGTCTTTATGTCTAAGCCTCGATGCAGGTCAAGTGGCAATAAATATAAAAGTGGCGCCTTATTCAGCTTTTATGACTGTTGCAAAGATTGTCAGAACACGCCCAGCAGGACACCGTTTAGAAAATCTGGCCTTGCAGTCACCATCGTCTTGAAGGGGAGAAAGGCCAGCACCTCGTACCCCTTAACTTAAACCTGTACCACTACAATCGTTTACTGCCGAGGGAGAATGTTGTTCAGATTGCATTCACGGACAAGTTTGGTCTTTTATGGTACTGTGAGAAGTTCAGGCATGACTATTATTCAGCAAATAAGAGAAAATGAGGCTGACCATATTGACAACTTGCGCACATGGAGGCTACTGGGCTAGGTGCTGGGGAGATGACTGCCTACCTGACTACTTCACCTGACACGGCCTGAGATGACACTTACGGCGTCACATCTGCTGCCAGGTTATCTATTTACCTACTGCAGGCGTCAACAGTTCGTCTACGTACCCACACCACTATCCCTTCAGTAAAAAAAAAAACAACACGATTCTAACTAGTGAATAATAAATTTTCTGAGACGAAGAATAAAAATAGTATACTACCTTTATATTCTCAAGAGAAATATCAATTGATAAGACCTTCGGGGTATTAAGATTCACCTAGGCTTAAAAATCTACCAAACCATCGTACCCTGCAGGCTACACCTATGGCTCCCCTATAGACAGGTAAGCCGTCACCATATGCATCACCACCTGAGGACTGCTACATGGATCACCCAGGAGTCGAGGGCGTTAAGGGACTTGGCCTGGCCGGTGAAGGTGTCCTACTTTACCTTTATGGTCAACTAGTCATACTGGGACTCTTGACAAAGACTAAACAGAGGCCGCAGCCGACACGCAGCCAGCGAGGTCGACGACAACAGCAGGAGCCTTGAGGGAGGACCGTCGTGCTGGAGCCATCGTGTGTGAGGATCGACGACGACAATGACAGTAAACGACGAAGGTGAATTTCCACGAGAGACAAAAGAGGAGAAGCCACGTAAAATTATTGTACAGACTCTGAGGTACTAGTCACGTTAACCCGTGAGGTAATGAGGTAATGAGGTAATGTGAGGTATATTTACACTAACACAGTCTTACTCTATCGTCTCCCTGTTGCTTCCCATGACTCAGGGGCTGGCCGTCCCTTATCGAGGCCAGAATATCTAATCGTATCAAGGTAATGTATTTCGGGGAGATACCAACACCTTCAATATACCTGGTAATTAGTCAAGTTCATTCACCTGAATGTCTGGCAGTTCAACAGAGTAAACTTAGATAATTGTGTATGGCTATGTTATATATATATATATATATATATATATATATATATATATATATATATATATATATATATATATATATATATATCACAAAGAGAAATAAAGACGAAAGCTAAGGTAAATATCAAGATTTATCTTATCCACGTTTTCATTGTGGATTTACATGAAATATATATATATATATATATATATATATATATATATATATATATATATATATATATATATATATATATATATATATATATATATATATATATGTGTGTGTGTATATATATATATACATACACACATTATCGAAAGATAGATTAAACTCTTTCTCCTCCCACCTTCTTCGTCTTCCACCCCAACTACACTATACCTGGGTCATGTTGTGTGTGTGTAGTGACGACCTCCCACAGTGACCATCACGGCGCCACCCGACAATATAACTCAACACCAATTGTCTTTAGTGTCCAAGTTCTTTTTTTTATATTAAAGGTTAATGACCGAGGCCTCACCTGTCTACCTAAGCGATAACACGGCCCCAGGTAAAACAGCAGCAGGAGCGGTTTGACAGGTATACTATGAATGCCTAATACAGTGGCGGTGTAGGCTGGACAAACTGACACAGACAGACAGATAAGAAGACCTGGTTGTCGCCTTTTGTCAATTGGTACATGAGTGAAAGTTGGTCTCGTTTTGGTGTCGACTAATATAGAGTCTTATACTGTACGTTGTATTGTTGTTTACCTCCCTCTCTGGTTGTCCTAATCTCTCTCTCTCTCTCTCTCTCTCTCTCTCTCTCTTTATGGCATACACCTCTTCATGCATTCTATTTACCACTACCCTATCCTATTCCATTCTTTCCCTCCATATATCTTCTCAACTTTTGTAACCCATGCCCTACCCTAACCCATGCCCTCCTAGACGTCCTCCCAACCCACACCCATCGTCCTCGCGTTCCCTCCACTTTATAGTTGCTTGCTCGACGTCACTCCTCATTCCCACGTCATCCATCACTGCCTTAGTCACCCAGCGGGAGACACCCACCAGTATACGTGAAACCCCACATCCATCACCACCACGACTACCAACATTCCCAGACGCTACCACCACCACCACAACTACTACCAACATCACTCCACCACCACTACCACCACCCCACACGTCACTCAATTCTCTGACGGCCATCACTGTGTGGGGTATACAGGCCGGGCGACCTGCATTGTGTTGGGGACTGGGTGTAGATGTGACCCGCATAGTGTATGATGCAGCACGTAGTAGCCCGCACTGTGTAGGGTCCTCCACGTATTGGCTCGCATAGTGACGGACACAGCACGTAGTGACCCGCATAGCAAACGTCTCGTGACTATGTATGCAAGGTAGACCTGCCACACCTCCACCCCCCAGCACGTGCTCACTCTGTCAACAACTACAGCCAGGTGTGAGGGAGGTTGGTCCCGGAGACTACCACTGCCAGACACAACCAACCCTACAGCACTACACTGTGGAACAACACACGTGGACTACAGGACTTGTCTCTTACCATGTTGGGTGTAGTTGTGTACTGTACAAGGAATGAGTCATGATGGATAACACCTGCTGATACACGGGCGTCGTTTTCATGCCAGACACCAATTAATACACATTATTCATCCTTCAATTATGTACAGTACAATGTGTAAAGAACTTATGACTGGAATATATTCATGGGTATACAATGCTATACACGGAGTAAACAAGAGTGTAAACAGAGACGTAAGGTCGCTCATATGCCGCGTCTGTTTACCTGTTTACCCAGTGGTCAAGCAGCACCCTCACACCTCCACCCTAATGAGTCACCCATCATCACAGTACCCAAAAACGAGTTACCTGCCCGGGTCGGCTGCCACCACCCCATCACCAGCCCGCCCACAGCCCTCAGGACAGATAAGGACCACACGCCCACACTTTCAAGTCCCTTTCAGCCCACTACGTCCGGGGACTGATTAGCTATGAACAGGTGACGCAGCGGATACAACTCTCACCTGTGTCGAGATAACAGCCGTCAGTCACACGATACCTAACATCACAAACACGCTACAAAAACGACACCTTATCAATCAACCAGAAACACCTACAGAGAGATGCAGCTGCGTGTTCATTCATATCTTAAGTGAGAGTGAATGGTGGATGATGTGTCTAGACGTGACGGTAAGATGTCGTTCAGCTTTTAACAAATTTAGTATCACCTGAAGAATCTCCACCCTAGTTTATTATTTCACCTGACGATTAACCACCCTAACGCTATTTTGGGGGATGGGGGTTAGGTTAGTGTTTGGTATGGTAGGGTAGTTAAGGTAGGGTATAGGTTCAAAACATACAACAGTCAGCCATATCAAGGCATCGGAAAATTACTAGTTTGTAAGGCAGAGGGAAGGAATGGCAGCAGCTGATGGGGAGATATAATGGGGGAGGGGTGTGTGGGGAGGGAGGAAAGGAGGTAGTGGGACTCTCTTCATTGAGCGAGGGAGGGAGGAGGAGGGATAACTATAGAGCGTAAGGTACAAATTTGTGGGTAACTTGGTGCAGTGGGGAAAAGGGAAGGGTTGAGGAATGGGGATATGAAGGGGGGGGTGAGATTGATGAAGGAAGGGATTGAAGGAAAGAAGGAAGGAGGGGTGGGATTGATGAAGGAAGGAAGGAAGGGATTGGAGGAAAAAAGGAAGGAGGGGTGGGATTGATGAAGGAAGGGATTGAAGGAAGGAAGGAAGTGATTGAAGGAAAGAAGGAAGGAAGGAAGGGATTGAAGAGGGAAGGAATGAATTGAAGCAAGAAGGAACGTATTGAAGAAGGGAGAGAAGGGGAGGGAAAAAAAAGGAATAGAGAGGGAGGTAGAGAGGGGAGAGATCCAGACAGACGGAGAGGAGCTGGTGACCACAAAAAACACACACTGGCATCTACTCATTTCCGGACCTACAGTATGTTGTCGGCACCGAGTGTTATCATTACATAACATGACCCACGTTCACTCCTGGCACTGAGTTACGAGACGGTTGAACCTTTAGGGATTTTAATCACTGTTTATACTGATCAGCTGATGTTTGTTTATATCGATCAGCTGACGACTGTTTACACCTATCAGTTGATGTCCGAGGGAGGGAGGGAGGAGGGAGGGAGGGAGGGAAGGGAGGAAGGAAGGAAGAAACGAAGGAAGGAAGGAAGGAAGGAAAGAAGGAAGGAAGGAAGGAAGGAAGGAAGGAAGGAAGGAGGGAGGGAGGGTAAAGAGAGGGGGAAAGGAGGTTGTTGAACGTTTATCAGCTGACGCCATGTTAGGTGGTGGTGCCATCCCTGAGGACGACTGTAGTGTAGCCAGACGAACATCACTACAAGACACCAAATCCCCATCTGAAAGTTCCCTGACACAACATAACTCGAACCTCCCATGGTGCTCCTTAATTGCCTCTAAGTTAATAAGACACAATGATTAATTAACCTCAAAAAGTTTCATGTGATAAAAATAAAACTTTCATCTGATAAAAAACATTAATCTGATAACATGAGAAAAAAAAGGTTTGACGTGATAATCTATAAAAAGAAAATCGAGACGAGAAGATTGTCAGAAACTGGTAACACTTGTGAGAAAATACTCTTGAATATTTGATAAGTTGATGTGAGAAAATACTCTTGAATATTTGATAAGTTGATAAGTGTTATTCTCTTATTGTGCCGCTTTATCGTGTGCACCTGGGAGGGCTGTGCTGTGCTGTGCTGGAGGAGATGTACAATAATCAAGTGCACAATAACCATTAAGGTAAACTGTGTAAACAACTTAGTAAAAACGACAGTAAACTAGACACCAACAGGTAAAGTGACATGGTAGACTAATTGACAGGTAAAGCCCTAAGATAAACTCCACAGGTAAACTATAAAATAACAGCAACAACACTAAAGTAAACTATATATCAACAGGTAAACACAACAGGTAAACTAAACAACTAAACCACCACAGCAACAGGTAAAGCAACAAGATAAACCACAACAACAGGTAATCAACGCCACAAGAGTATTAAGGAGCACAGCAACAGATAAATTATGCAGTAGTGGTCAGGTTCATCTACACGACCAAGAGGACGATATCAGGAGAGGAACAACACGCAGAAGGGATGACTTTCTCAAAAGGCATGGTCGTCCAGGTCCCCAATATGGTATAGGAGATGGTAGTTGTGGTGGCGGAGGGTAGTGGTGTGGTAGTAGTAAGGGTGAGGGATAATGGCGCTGGTGGTTGTTGTGGTGGTGAGAGAGAGAGAGAGAGAGAGAGAGAGAGACTTCATTAACGACGCGGGTGTAAACAAACAGTCCACTACTAATCTGTCCCTCACGCCCAGGACCACAGCTGTTAACAAGGCCCTTTACACTGGGCCTTCAGGAGATGAGGTGGTCGGCCATATTAGAGGGATGTATACAGGCGAGGAGGTGAGTAACTCCTCCAGGGTACAATGGCGTAGATACAAGACACAGGTAACTCGTTGTCACCCGTGCCATGTTGGGGGACATGGGGGGAGGGGACCTTGTCATACACCTACAGGACACCCACTCAGTAAACATGTTTGGTCATGTCAGGATCAGTGAAGGTAAGAGAGAGTTTTACCTGGTAGGAGAGGCTGTATACCTGTCCCTCACCAGGTACAAGGGAAGGGGGGCCTCTGGGGTTACCTGCCCCCCGTGACACACAAAGGTAGGAAACATTTTTAGTTATTCACAGAGTCTGAAGTCTTATCTATCTGTATAATTGTGATATTATGTACACAAACACACAATCAACAAAACATACACACAAACATTATATCAATACACCATGAACACAGACACATATTCAATGACTAAACACAAACACATTTAATAAGCCATGTACACAAACAATCAATATACCATGTACACAAACAATCAATATACCATGTACACAAACAATCAATATACCATGTACACAAACAATCAATATACCATGTACACAAACACACAATGAATGACGCAATACAAACACACTATAAAATTTCTCCGGTGTAAACAATATCCCCACAAAACCAAACAACAGACGTAAACACTTTCCCATTTGTTTATCATTTTAATATCAACACAGGAGACAAACACCTCACATGGGAAGGTAGTTAGGTGATCCATCTTCCTGTGTGTGTTTTGGGGGCAGCGTCTTTCAGGCCCCGGGAACGAAATATTAATCACATATATCACTGGGGTGTGTGTGTGTGTGTGGGTGCGTGTGTGTGTGTGTGTGTGTTTCAGTTATTATGATCAAGACCCGGGGGTGAGGTAGAGTGGTCTTTAGGGGGTGGAAGGGAGAGGAGTGGAGGAAGAGAAAGGGGGGAGGAAGAGGAAGGGGAGAATAAAGGTCAAAGGTCATACTGATAACTTTAACAAACTCTAATGAATCACCCAGAGATAACACACACACACACACAGTCACGCATGTCGTTGCTGGTCTACACGCAAGCAAGCAAAACAAAGTCGTATTGTAGTGTATTTATCATTTGTTTATAAAAGGGCGTGTGTGGGCGTTGGGGTGTGGGGGTGTGGTGTGTGGGGGCGCTGGGGGACGGGCGTGAGGGGGTGTAGGCGTAGGTGGTCGTGAGAGGGAGGGCGTTAACTCATCAACCTCTCTTGACAGCTCGCCAAGACCAGGAACCTAACCTAACCTACCCTAACATTAATCTCTATATATTTCCCCCTTTATAATTAATTAATGTTTTTTGTTGACGGAAGAGACAAGACGACATTAAAGTTATCTAAACATCTCAACACTGGACACCGACACTGCCCTTTGGTATAACACTGAGTCATCCATCACCCACTTAAAACCTCGATAATATTCACCTTTAATAAGCACACATCAGTCTCTCGTCACAAGGCTTATCTATCTGGCCTTTTAATCAACCCTTCACATATCAGCCGAGTATAATAATCTTTTACCGTAGGAGAAAGAACGTTAAGTGTTAAGTCATTATTATACTTCATATTTCAAGATAATTATCCGAATAAAAATAAGTAAATAAAAATATAGTCAGTAAACATTAAGGACTATTTGTTTTGGGGTAATTTTTTTCTTAACGTGATATACGGGTTTTTTTTTAAGGGGAAACATAGTTATTTTTATTTCAGGGTTAGTAAGATGTGTAGTGGTGGTGGTGGTTGTTGCAGCTTGTAGTGTATCGTTGCCATAAACCCTGACCCGACCAGCCCCCCAACCTCGCTCAACATGATAAGAAGTAATTGTTGTAAGTGAAGCCAATCTTCATTACTGGCTTCTGAGAATAGCCATGTCCGGGTGTGGGTGGTGGGTGTGTGTGGGTGTGGGGGCGATGCAGTGGCGGTGACCCGTGAGTTGCGGGGGGGGGGGGGGGAAGGAAGGGAAGAGGAGAACTGGTGGGGGTGGGTGGGTGGGTGGGTCGTGGATGGATGGGTTTTGTGGATGTGTTGATGAAATATGTCGGGGCGTGAGACAGTGTTACCAACAACAAGACTTCAGAAACGAATTCAAAAATATAATCATCTTTGTGTTTTCGTTAACTGAATACTGAATAAACTGATCTAAATGACTGACCGCACACTGACAGACAAAATGGCGCTAAATGTACACAGAGACTCATAAGCCTCGACCTGTTCTCTCTGCCCCAGGTGAGGTAAATCATTAAGGTGTGATACTCTTGGTCTGGGGTTTCCTTACGGTCCCTCCAGCCTACACCCCCCCCGTGTGTGTGTGATGCTGTTGCTACTTGATCAGATTATTAGCCACGGCCACTGACCCACCCCCTCTACCACTGGCCATTCCCTACCTATTGTGGTCAAGTCTCCTGGAACAACTGATAGTTCGTCCCACCAGATATTGTATGTTACTATCGCCACCTCACCCACTGACCCTCCCTTCCACCTAGAGTAAACCGTCACACTACAGTTTAAGGCAATCTGGTGGCACTGTAGATGTTAACACATACAGTGCCATAATAGTGCCTAACACCAACAGTGCCATCATACTGCCTAACACCTACAGTGCCATCATAGTGCCTAACACCTACAGTGCCATCATAGTGCCTAACACCTACAGTGCCATCACAGTGCTTATCACCTACAGTGCCATCATAGTGCCCACACTCCACAGTGCCATCACAGTGCCCAACACCTACAGTGCCATCACAGTGCCTTAACACCTACAGTGCCATCACAGTGCCTAACACCTACAGTGCCATCATAGTGCCTAACACTTAGTGCCATCACAGTGCCTAACACCTACAGTGCCATTATAGTGCCTAACACCTACAGTGCCATTATAGTGCCTAACACCTACAGTGCCATCATAGTGCCTAACACTTACAGTGCCATCACAGTGCCTAACACCTACAGTGCCATTATAGTGCCTAACACCTACAGTGCCATCATAGTGCCTAACACTTACAGTGCCATCACAGTGCCTAACACAGTGTCAAACACCTACAGTGCCATTATCTAACACCTACAGATATTGATAATGAAACCGTTTATTTAGCTGCCTACAGTGCCAATATCTAACACCGACAGTGCCAATATCTAACACCTACAGTGCCATCAGTGCCCTTCATATACTCAGTCTAGTACAAAGGGTAAGGCGTCTACTGTGTACATAAGGTGTTACATGTTGCTGGTGTGGTCACGGGGTTGTGGTGCCCGAGACGGTAACATAACGAGCGTGTCTGGAGCGTGGAGTGGTGGTGGCGGCGGACACCAGGCGGGAAGTACCTCCCCTCGCGCACATACACACGCGCGCACACACACACACACACCAAACCTTCATTCATTCTCGACCTACAACACTATCTAAGCTTTTAACCATTGTTTTAAAGTATCATTCGAATGTTGATCAGCTGAGCGAGACTATTTCCACACATGACTTAGGTGGGTTAAGATGGTGTCCGGTCTGTGTTGGTGAATGATAACAGTGAGTGTGTACCCCGACACCGTCCGTTAACCCCCTGGGTGCTTGTTGGACTCGCTTGGCTACTGCTTCTCTCTCTCTCTCTCTCACACACACATCACTACTGACCACACACGACGGTTAATATGCCCCAGATGGGTATTATATGCCATCTGGCGCCGAAGTTATTCTATGGCCAGACACGGTTAAGGCGGGGTTCTCTATGCGCATGCCAAGGTTGGCCGGCCAGCCAGCCGGGATGCACTGATCGCGCCATTACCCACCCGCATGCCTGCCTGCTTACATCCATCCACCCACCACGCACATCCATGCACCAAACCACCTTGTTCTCGCCGCCTTAACACCTCTTTACATATACATCACAATGTTGATAAAGTGATGCAACACGTGTGCAAACATATTTGATATTGATAAATCAACACGACCACTCGGGCCAGCAAGTGTGGCTTTACATTGTATTCTTTTCCCCACAACTTCAACAATCTTTCCATACAGTGACTCAGGACTCCCCCGACCTCTCTCTACCTTTTCTCTGGGACGGAAGCACAACATCCCTGTATAATGTGACATAAACTAAGCTAAATCTATTTGACTAGGGTGGAGTTACGAGGTGCTGTATGTTGTTTCACCCGCTAGAAGTCTGGTGGGGATGACGGAGGAGGCGGTGAAGGGGAGGGAGGCCGCGAGGTTATCACAACGGGGAAGTCGACCTAATGGATAATAAATGAGACCAAATGGGGTTTAGACGCGGGGGTAAAGTTTGATTAATGGTCGACGCTCATGGTGGAGAGGTGACAGTAATGAGGGAGGTGTGAGGGGGGCGAGTCAACACACACACACAGTTACTCTTTCCATTCTTTCAAGATCGTAAAATATATCAATCTATTCCCTCATCATTTACGTTCCAGTTGTCCCTTGAAGGTTAGGCTAGGTTAGAGCTCCCAGGAACTACAGCTAACTGGGGCGAGTAACTACCACAGGATCCAGGGGGAGAAGGCGAGTTTTGGGAAGGGTTTGTGGTTGGGCGGTCTAGCGAGGCAGTACTCAACCGGCCATCACGACTCCAAGGCAATGATTCCAAGCTGATTCCTGCTCGCCACTCCTAGCCGACTCTTCGCCATTCTTACCGGAGTATTCACCAATCCTAGCTGATTATTCGTCAATCCTAGCTGACTCTTCGCCACTCCTAGCTAATTCTTCGCCACTCCTAGCTAATGCGGTGTCCAAAAATCCCCACGCCGAACTTATATGAACTCAGCTATTTGGAATTATTATTGTTGTTTTCATTTTCAGTCATAAGCCTAGCTAAGACCTTTGTATCTTCCTGGTTTGTTTTTCCTCTCAGTCTGTGGCACTTCCCCCATTACCTGTCTCTGCCCAGATCCTGCCACACTACACAGTGTCTGGTCATGTGTTGCGTCTGTCTCCAACACACTCCCTGGACCTTGTTGCTACTTTTTTGGACACCAACACTACTTGACTCTCTGACACTACTTGACACCAACACCCTTTAACCATAATAATATTTAACTTTAAGTATCCCTGCTACATGATTCACCAATCTTTGCCTCCACTCGGGTAGATAAAGGACTATACCGCAAGGCTGTAGTGTTGACCCGTGTGGACACAAAGTTCTCATAGTGCCACATACAGCACCAGGGTATAACTATCTATCTAACTATAACTAACTTCAATTCATTAACTAACTCCAACTCATTATCTATCTAACTATAACTTACTAACTCGTGATGTTCGTAACGTGATGGACACTTAACCGATACAGTGCCACTGGTCTAGACACTCCTACTACTACAACGAGCATCATGAGTGCCACCAATAATAATCAGACCATGTTTGGGCAAGAGAGCCATGCACAGAGAGGCAAGAAAACAAAAAAAAAAGATCTTTAAATTAAAAGTAAATATACAACTAAAGTGGGCAAGGGGGTAGGAGGGTGGCGGCGGGGTGAGGAGAGGACCCTGAGGAGGCAAGCAGAAGCACACCTCATTACCCTCTGTCAGTTATTCCATTTAATTAATTAGTTATGCAGAGGTTGTGTGTGTGGGCGCCGCCGGGTAGGAGGAGCAGGGGCGAGGTACGATTGGAATGTGCAGTGAAGGATGGATGAAGGAGGGAGGGGTGAGTGGGTAGGAGTGGGTTCTGCAGGTAGGGACAGGGTGGGATGGGGTGGGCGTGGTGGGGTGGCCAGTGCCGCGGTTTGCTGACCAAATAGGGTGCATTCTTAGTGCGTCTCACCCCACCCCAGGCGACCTGTCCTCACCCCCGACACACCTTCATTTTATCCCTCTCCCTCCTTCATCATTTTATCCCTCTCCCTCCTTTATCGTCAATCCCTCTCCCTCCTTCATCGTCAATATCATCCTCCTTCCCTCCACCTCTTATTATCACAACTATTCTGCTCCATTTATTAACCTCTTCTCCTTTGTCGTGCACCCTAACACCCTTCCACTGTCATCCTCCATATCTCCATCCTCAACCATGAAGCTCTTCTCCTCCTCGCGTCTCTACCATCTACCTCCTTCACCATCATATGTCATAGTATCATACATTTATCATACGAATCTCTTCTCCTCCCTCCACCAACACAGTAACCTCCTCCACTTCCAAACCTCTACTACCACCATCACCCCTCCACCACCATCACCCCTCCACCACCATCACCCCTCTACCACCATCACCCCTCTACCACCACAGCTCCACCACCATCACCCCTCCACCACCATCACCCCTCCACCACCATCACCCTCCACCACCATCACCCCTCTACCACCATCACCCCTCTACCACCATCACCCTCCACCACCACAGCACTCCTCACCCTCCACCACCATCACCCCTCCACCACCATCACCCCTCCACCACCATCACCCCTCCACCACCATCACCCCTCTACCACCATCACCCCTCCACCACAACACCCCCCCTCCTCCATCACCTCCCGTCCCAACCCCTCCATAGTGTCACCCCAACATAAAAAAAAAATCATTAAAAACACAATAAGCCGAGAGCTGTCTGTCCCCGCGGGGCTTAACAACCTTTCAACGACATCTTACGCATCACTTTACAACGTGTGTTTGTTTGTCTTCCAGCAGTGACAAGAACAACAAATTGTCCCCCAAAAAAATTTCGTGAAAAACAAATATCAACTCGGATAGAAAAGTCAACATTTACGCATCTCTGTTTTATCTGGGTAAAACACGCGCGTCTTAACACACAAACACGGCCATAAAACACCCAACAGCTGGAGGAGGTTGACACATGACGTAAAACACAAAACAAACAACACCTTCCTAGAAAAAAAATTTGTCTCCCCCAGGATGGATGACGATGCTGTAAAAATAACATTTAGCGTCTCACATCGTCACCCTTCCTCTACTCTCCCTCCAGAGAGCTAACAGAGAAGCCAGACGAGCCCGTGACGTCACCACTCCAGCACAGGATATAAACAACACCTCGCCAATTAGGTGGTGACACGGGCGTCTCCTCTCCCTTCACCCCCGCCCACTCCGCCCCCTTTTCCCCTCGCCCTCAGGGCACACAAGGGGACTCACTCCTCGACAGTTCCCCCGCGGGCAAAGAAAACAGAGAGACGGGCAATAGTCGACCGTATCGCTAGGGACCGTCCGTACGTCTCCGACCGATTGACTGACTGACAGAATGGTTTACTATCTAACAGTCTAACGGATTAACTGGTTTCCCTCCTGTATACGTACGAGGCAGGTACCTCCCCCACGTTAACAGGGCGACTGTCGATCATATCTATGGTGACGTGTTTAGTCTGCCTGACCTTCTGTCTCACACCCGTCCCCCACAAGAATGTTAACCCAGACAGAACTCGGTGCCTTTCCTGACATTCTGACAAAGGTTAACGAGAGACAAATGAGACGTAATTAAAGTCGTGATTATGTTAGTGTGGGCCGTGTAGCGTGGGCCGTGTAGCGTGGGCCGTGTATGCTGCCGAAAGATGTTGACTCCGGTTAGGTTAGGTTAGGTTAAGTACTTTCCGAGACTCGAGATAATTATACCATCTGTTGTCTGAATTCATCAAATGCCGTCCCCCTAACACACACACACAGAGTGCCATGTGGTGCCAACTCGACAAGTGACCCACCATCAAATGTAAGTTGGGGCTACTGCCAGGTAGGTTAACCAATGTTACGGCACAACACCTCATTAAGAGTGCCAGCCAGGTAACATACAGGTGCAGGAGACGGTAAGGGGGATTATCTAGTTCATTTAACTAACCCATAGTACAGGTAAAGAGGGATCGCCTGAAGATTAGGCACCCCAGTTTATTTCACCTGATTATATAACCTAACCTAACCTAATCTAACCTTACGTAACCTAGCCTTACATAACCTAATCTAACCTTACCTAACCTTACGTTGGGTTGTGTTAGGTTAGGTTCAACAATTTATCTCTGTTTCTGTCCTAGTGTCAGGTGTTGACGGAAGGTAGGGGAGGGGTGAGGCAGGTGCGCGATGCAGTACTAGACCTTAATTACAGGTGAGACCGCTTCCTGCATTCCCACCCCCTCCCAACACCTCACTCAAATGATGTCGCTCCACCCAGTGTGTGTGTGTGTGTGTGTGTGTGTAATAATAATAATAATAATAATAATAATTAACGTTTTATTGAAAGAGCTTGGCAGCTAGAAGGCTGAAAATATACAGTTACATAATTGGGGAATGGGTTTCGATTTACAAATAATATACAAGTAACATAAGTGACACAAATAAGACATATAATAACTAGATGGGGAAAAGCTCAAACTACAGTTCATTTCAACATAGTGACAGTGCAAGTAGTAGTATTTACTGAGAGTGAATACACTGGTTTATTACAAGTTATTGATAATTTTTACAATGGTTGGGACTGGGCTGTTCTTATAGCGATCAGTTCGTGCACGTATGGGCTGGATGCGGTTGTGGTGTCGAACAGCAATTCTCGGGCGAGGGATCTCAGGCGGTAGTAGGAGCCGGTGTCGAGGATGTATGTGTGTACGATTGCCCAGCCCTCAGCAACACACACCCTCACTCAACAGGGGATGCAACAGGCTAACAGGACGCAACAGGTAGACAGGAGACGCAACAAGTCAACAGATGCCAGGGACCTATATGACATCGGCACGGAGACGGGGAAGGGGGGAGGGAGAGGGGGACACACACACACACGCACACGCGCGCGCACGCACACACACACACACACACACACACACACACCACCGGATACCTTCACCATCCCCACACTATACTGGGCCTTGCTTCACACATCCTCACTATAAATAACTCCACAGTCACTAGATTTCATTCCTAGAAAGTGGTTTGTAATTCAGAAAGTTTACACTGACATCGGTACAGTTAGTTTCCCAGCGTCAGCTATTGTTTCAGGCGTCAGCTACAGGTAATCTCCAGGTGTTGACGCGATCAGAGAGCTGGCGGACCATAATAATAATCAACCTAAATTGTAAGTCTTTTTGGTCACTGAGAAATCTGAAAGTCTGAATCTCTTTACTTAATCTAACCTGGCTTGACCTAGTTTAACCTAACCTGGCTTGACCTAGTTTAACCTAACCGAACACAAGGCATCACCAGCTAATTACTTGGCGTTTCCATGTTTACCAAGTACGAGTTAACCTAATATTGTACAGATTTTAACACGAGTATTATGACCAGACTACACCAGGACTCGGGTCAAGGGTCAAGTGAAGGACAGAGAGAGAGAAGGAGGGAGGGAGAAGGAGGGAGGGAGAAGGAGGGAGAGAGAAGGAGGGAGGGAGGGAGGAAGGTGGGGAGGGAAGGAAGGTGGGGATGGAGAGAGTGGGAGGGAGAGACGGAGGGAGGGAAAGAGAAGTGGAGGGAGGGAGGGAACACACAGTCATGCGTCAAGTCATCACACATGAGTCAAACATAAACACGTTACTGTCAGGTCCACTTTGTGTTTACGTCAGAGTGGCGGCCGCTGGGCTGGAGGATATTATGTAAGTAAGCTTTGTGCATCTCTGACACAGTTATTTACACTCACTCACTCACTCACTCACGCACGCACGCACGCACGCACTCACTGGCTCGGTAGCTCGCTCACTCACTGGCTCGAACACTCACTCAATCGCTCGCTGGCTCACTCACTCACTCACTAAATCACTCACTCAATCGCTCACTCACTGGCTCACTCACTCACTCAAACTCCAGGAATTCTCACCATGCTGTTAATGTTTATTCTTTATTTACATATTTCCACACACTGGTCTGGAGCCTTAGTTTAGCTGATACCTGGAATTACTCTCCATTCCGTAACTGTTACCATTGACGTCACTCACACGCTGGGGGCGACCCACTTACTCTACTGTTTCTCCATATAAGGATTGACACATGACTTTCATTGTTATTATTATTAGGAAACACAGTGTGAACAGCCAAGACCTTAAGCTACTTAATTTGTAATAAATAAATGGGTGAAGCATCGCCAGGAGATAGTACAGTCTCACAGAAGGAGGTTAGGTTAGGTTAGTCTCTCAATCAACCCACAGGCTGTAATATGCCTACAGCAGCGGGCAACAACGCGGCGCGGGGTCGAAGAGGTCGTCTACTTCAAGCTTGGTAACAGACAGCTGCTGAGGCACAAGAAGCCTCAAAATCGTCTCGAGATCAACTTCAAATAAACATCCCGGCCCTCGGTACTGGCTCCCTGTAACCTGATCCTCGACACAGCGTGCCCTCAGCCCCAGAGCCTGTCGGGCGGCGCCCACACTCACACCTGACCCATTAGCATGTGTTAACTGCGGGGACGGGGCGAGAAATCAATTATGACGGGTAGGTCGAGGGCGGCGCTGGGAGCCAGGTGTGTCGACCGCAGCGCCGCACCACACCTGAGACACTATAAACAAGTCAGTTACTCCCAAAACTCAAGACCTCAAGATAGATCATAAACTCCATAAAACGAACATTAAGACAGGGAGAGGGAGACGGACCCCGTTATGCTTTATATAGATTTTACCCTAAGTCAGTATATCCCCGTGTTTACTGCCCTCCATTCCCCGCCACGTGAGGGCGGTGAGAGGCAGGAGTCACCAGCTTACAACACTGCCTCTCACAAACAATACCATGACATTGCCTGTGCCCGCCACAGTACCAATACCCCCAGGAGAGCTGCCCTCTAGCCACCACAACACACCTGGCCATAAATAGCCGTGATGTCAGGTGTGTTGGTGGCCCATGACGTAAGCGGCAGTAAGGCTCGCTGTACCCCTCTATAAAACAACGTCGGAACACCTGTGTCCCGAGATAACACAATCTGTGTAACCAACCTAAGATCCTCTAAGCTCTACCTGGCCTGCTGTTATACTTCTTGAGTGTCGGTCAGAGGTAAAACCCAGCTTTAACCTCCAGCTGATCAACACACAACCACAAGGTCGAGTGTCATTCCAAGTACGAGGTGGAATTCAACCTAACCTCGCTCGAGTTTCAGCCGCACCGCCCCGCCCACCTCAAGTCGCCGGAGTGTTGTGATAACTAAGAGCTGTAAAAGTGCGTCAACACAGAGCTCGAGTGTTCCTAAAACCAACACCATGACGGCGACGGGGGAGATTATGTCTCTGAAAACATCATTTAAAAGTCAAAACAAAGAGGCGATGACCTACCTCGAGGGTTGGTGGTGACGCCTCCACGAGAGATGGTGGAGAGACTGTGTGTGTGTGTGTGTGTGTGTGTGTGTGTGTGTGTGTGTGTGTGTGTGTGTGTCCGTCCCAACCTGTGTACACACCTATACTCATTTTCCCTACCTACATACTTCTCCTTCTTTCCTTCTCTTCCGCCTTCCTTCATCTCTTCCCCTCTCTCTATCCACGTCTTCCTCCCTCTCCTCTCTTCCCTCCCTCCCTCCCAAACACCCGCCTCGTACCTACCTTTTTCAAATGTTTGTTCACCCATTTTGTGAATGTCTTCTTCTGGATGGCGTCTCGTTCGTCTGTGGAGAGAGAACAGGAAGAACAAATTAATTAAAGGTCGACAGAACATGTTGAACAAGATAATATTGGTTGATAACAAACGAAGAACAAAATAATAATAATAATAACATGGGGAGCAAAACAAGATAACATTGTCTGATAACACATGAAGAACGATATAACATCGCCTGATAACACATGGAGAACAAGATAACCATAGTCAATAACACTTTGAAGAACAAACTAAACGCCGATTGATAAGAGAGAGAGAGAGAGAGAGAGAGAGAGAGAGAGAGAGAGAGAGAGCCCCCCTCCACCCTGACGTTATCGGAATTACATCAGTTTCCCAATTTTTTTATTACATGATTTATTAATAAGACTCATCTAATGGCAGGGGAGGAGAGGTATGAAACGGGGAGATAATTAGACCCTCCCCTCCCTTCCTCCCCATTCCCTCCCATTCCCACCAATCACCTCCTCCTCTTCCCCTCTCATTATCTCTCAACCTATCTGTCTCCCGTCGGTATAAACGCCCGAGAGGAGGAGAGAGACGGGAAGGAGGCCACGACAACACACACACACACACACACACACACACACACACACACACACACACACACACACACACACACACGTATCAATTCACTTGCAGTCAGAGATTAAAACAACAATTCACTTCAATCTCATGACTAAAGCGCTGATAACTTTCTCCTATTCTGGGGACAAGGTCAGGCCCCTGGTGTCACCGCCCTTAGTCTGTTGCCATTTGCCGAGGGTTGCCATTACTATTATTGCCACCGTGGGAGAGGAGATTAATGGCAACTTTCAAGATACATTTTGCTCTGACTGTTCTATTTTGATCTCTCTCTCTCTCTCTCTCTCTCTCTCTCTCAGATGGTACACACGCCAAGCAGGAGGTACAGAGCAGCAGCAGTAAGGTACAGTAGAGGTACGGTCTAAGTGTACCCCGGTGCATCACCAGTAATAAGGTCAGTTGTACCGGAGCCTAAGAGAACAGTCACCCACCAAACACACACACACACCTCATACTCTTACAACACCAAACACACTCTTACAACACACACACACACTCCTACAACACACCAAACACACTCTCAACATCAAACACACTCTCTCCTCAACACACCAAACACACTCTCCTCAACACACAAAACACACTCTCCTCAACACACCAAACACACTCTCCTCAACACACCAAACACACTCTCCTCAACACACCAAACACTCTCCTCCAACACACAAACACACACACTCCTCAACACACCAAACACTCTCCTCAACACACCAAACACACACTCCTCAACACACCAAACACCTCCTCAACACACCAAACACACACTCCTCCAACACACCAAACACACACTCCTCAACACACCAAACACACACTCCTCAACACACCAAACACACTCCTCAACACACCACACACACACTCCTCAACACACCAAACACACACTCCTCAACACACCAAACACACACTCCTCAACACACCAAACACACTCCTCAACACACTAACACACACTCTCAACACACCAAACACACTCTCTCAACACACAAACACACTCTCCTCAACACACCAAACACACTCTCCAACACACCAAACACACTCCTCCAACACACCTAACACACTCTCCTCAACACACCAAACACACCTCCTCAACACACCAAACACACACTCCTCAACACACAAACACACTCTCCTCAACACACCAACACACACTCCTCCAACACACCAAACACACACTCCTCAACACACCAAACACACTCTCCTCAACACACCAAACACACTCTCCTCAACACACCAAACACACTCCTCAACACACACCAAACACACTCAACACACCAAACACACACTCCTCAACACACCAAACACACACTCCTCAACACACCAAACACACACTCCTCAACACACCACACACACACTCCTCAACACTATAACTCTTCCACCATAATTTACACATTAAATCTGTCCCTCACCCAAAAATGCTTAATCGTGTCACCACCTCACGCTTAAAGCTTAAAGAGACGGTAGCAAGAGACGGCTGTAAGAGACGGTTGTAAGGGACGGTTGTAACGGACGGTAGTAAGAGACGGTTGTTAGAGACGATAGGAGACAGAGACGATAGTAGCAAGAGACGGTACCAGCAAGGCGGTACCAACAAGAGACGGTACCAACAGAAGACGGTACCAACAAGAGACGGTACCAACAAGAGACGGTACCAGCAAGAGACGGTAGCAACAGAGACACAAGTCAAGCAGAGACGGTAGCAAGAGACGGTACCAGCAAGAGACGGTACCAGCAAGAGACGGTACCAGCAAGAGACGGTAGCAACAAGAGACACAAGTCAAGCAAGAGACGGTAGCAAGAGACGCGAGTTAACGACCTGACAGCATCATCAAGAACTTTACTGTCATAACACGGTGGTTAGCTACTGAGTAATTATATGACTAAAGGAGGTGAAATTTGACTGTGTACGATCTGTGTGTACGATCTGTGTGTACGATCTGTGTGTATGATCTGTGTGTACGATCTGTGTGTACGATCTGTGTGTACGATCTGTGTGTATGATCTGTGTGTATGATCTGTGTGTATGATCTGTGTGTATGATCTGTGTGTACGATCTGTGTGTATGATCTGTGTGTATGATTCTGTGTGTACGATCTGTGTGTATGATCTGTGTGTATGATCTGTGTGTACGATCTGTGTGTACGATCTGTGTGTACGATCTGTGTGTACGATCTGTGTGTACGATCTGTGTGTATGATCTGTGTGTGTACGATCTGTGTGTACGATCTGTGTGTACGATCTGTGTGTACGATCTGTGTGTACGATCTGTGTCGATCTGTGTACGATCTGTGTGTACGATCTGTGTATGATCTGTGTGTATGATCTGTGTACGATCTGTGTGTACGATCTGTGTGTATTGTTTGTGTACGATCTGTGTATGAGCTGTGTGTACGATCTGTGTGTACGATCTGTGTGTATGATCTGTGTGTATGATCTGTGTGTACGATCTGTGTGTACGATCTGTGTGTATGATCTGTGTGTACGATCTGTGTGTACGATCTGTGTGTATGAGCTGTGTGTATGAGCTGTGTGTATGAGCTGTGTTAGATCTGTGTGTACGATCTGTGTGTATGATCTGTGTGTACGATCTGTGTGTATGATCTGTGTGTACGATCTGTGTGTACGATCTGTGTGTACGATCTGTGTGTATGAGCTGTGTGTATGAGCTGTGTGTATGATCTGTGTGTACGATCTGTGTGTACGATCTTGTATGATCTGTTGTACGATCTGTGTGTATGATCTGTGTGTACGATCTGTGTGTATGATCTGTGTTGATCTGTGTGTACGATCTGTGTGTACGATCTGTGTGTATGATCTGTGTGTACGATCTGTGTGTATGATCTGTGTGTACGATCTGTGTGTACGATCTGTGTGTACGATCTGTGTGTATGATCTGTGTGTATGATCTGTGTGTATGATCTGTGTGTACGATCTGTGTGTACGATCTGTGTGTATGAGCTGTGTGTATGATCTGTGTGTATGATCTGTACGATCTGTGTGTACGATCTGTGTGTACGATCTGTGTACGATCTGTGTGTACGATCTGTGTGTATGATCTGTGTGTATGATCTGTGTGTATGATCTGTGTGTACGATCTGTGTGTACGATCTGTGTGTATGAGCTGTGTGTACGATCTGTGTGTACGATCTGTGTGTATGAGCTGTGTGTATGATCTGTGTGTATGATCTGTGTGTATGATCTGTGTGTACGATCTGTGTGTATGATGATCTGTGTGTACGATCTGTGTGTACGATCTGTGTGTATGATCTGTGTGTATGATCTGTGTACGATCTGTGTGTACGATCTGTGTGTATGATCTGTGTGTATGAGCTGTGTGTACGATCTGTGTGTACGATCTGTGTACGATCTGTGTGATCTGTGTGTATGAGCTGTGTGTATGAGCTGTGTGTATGATCTGTGTGTATGATCTGTGTGTACGATCTGTGTGTATGATCTGTGTGTGATCTGTGTGTACGATCTGTGTGTATGATCTGTGTGTATGAGCTGTGTGTATGAGCTGTGTGTATGGCTTGTGTATGAGCTGTGTGTATGAGCTGTGTGTATGGGCTGTGTGTATGATCTGTGTGTATGATCTGTGTGTGATGGTATGATCTGTGTGTATGAGCTGTGTGTATGATCTGTGTGTATGAGCTGTGTGTTGATCTGTGTGTATGATCTGTGTGTACGATATGTGTGTATGAGCTGTGTGTATGATCTGTGTGTATGATCTGTGTGTATGAGCTGTGTGTATGAGCTGTGTGTACGATCTGTGTCGATCTGTGTGTACGATCTGTGTGTACGATCTGTGTGATGATCTGTGTATGATCTGTGTGTATGATCTGTGTGTATGATCTGTGTGTATGAGCTGTGTGTACGATCTGTGTGTATGATCTGTGTGTATGAGCTGTGTGTGTATGATCTGTGTGTATGATCTGTGTGTATGAGCTGTGTGTGATGATCTGTGTGTATGATCTGTGTGTATGATCTGTGTGTATGAGCTGTGTGTATGAGCTGTGTGTATGAGCTGTGTGTATGATCTGTGTGTATGATCTGTGTGTATGATCTGTGTGTATGATCTGTGTGTATGAGCTGTGTGTGTATGATCTGTGTGTATGAGCTGTGTGTATGAGCTGTGTGTATGAGCTGTGTATGATCTGTGTGTATGAATAATGAGTGGTCGATAATGTTTGTGATGTGTGTGTTGTCTGTCTGTGTATGAGCTCATATAATAAGTAAATAATATAAATAAATAATACACAAGTACATAAATGAATAAATAAATATTAAACGGACAAACACAAAATGTCAAGGTAATAAGCCATCTTTTTGTCTATTGTTTACACCTGTGCCTACTGGTAAACAACAAAGGCATAACTGTATACATAGAAGGAAGAGAAGAGGGTGAAGAGAATGAGGAGGAGGAGAAGGAAGGAAGGAAGAAAGAAATTGAGGCATCATGGGGGGGTCCTCCAAGATATATTGTTGGGAGGAGCAGCGGCCAGGTGAGGTCAAGAGAGAGAGGTCAAGATAGAGATTATCACCTGTATTCATCAGTCTCACCTGCAGCCGCCGCCCACCACCACTCTCTCTCTCACCTGCGGCTCTGTTGTGTGGGTCTTAATTAATAGCTCATCACGACTCACCTGTCTACGATAAGGTATGACTATCAACACTACACAGACACGTAGAAGGTAGAGGAGGAGGCAGAGTTTGTAGGTGGGAGGTTTACAGACACGAGAATGTACACACACACACACACACACACACACACACACACACACACACACACACACACACACACACACACACACTGACAGCCGTGCCTAACAGTCTAAACGTACACACAATACTATCTCAAGCGGCGGGTGACACAGGGAGCATCAGAGCTCATCCATCACTACTAACATGTGAAAAAAAGCAAGATTAACCTAACCTGACCTGACCTAACCTGTGATAAACCGCAAGAAAAACCCCCAGGTATTTACCATCTCCCCTACCCCTTCCTACCCTTTCCCTTTAGCATTGACACCCTTTCCTTCTTTTCCACGGTCTTTCTCTACTTTTCCACTTTCTTCTTTCATGGTCTCTCCTTCCTTTCCTCCCTTCCTCCACTGCTTTTTTCCTTCCAAGCCCCCCCTTTCTACTTCTTATCTCCCCTTCCATGGCCTCCTACACCGCTACCCCTATCCCTCACAGCCCTCTCCCACGTGCTAACAAAATGGATTATCACAACAAATAACAAAAATGACTCATGAAAGCCTGTGTGTATTTGGTCATGAACCGTGAGAAGTATACACACACACACACACACACACACACACACACACACACACACACACACACACGAAGACAATTCTATGTAAATACACAAGATAGGACACAATAAACAGACTGGAAGACAAGACACACAAAGGGCACATTGTTACGGAGGAGATGTATGTGTGTGTGTGTGTGTGTGTGTGTGTGTGTGTGTGTGTATGTGTGTGTGTGGTGACTCACCTCATACAGGGAGAAATAATCCTTTTATATTACAGGGTTGAGTTAACACGTAAATACAGACACGCGATAGAGTATTATTTTACCATGACGGAGTAAACACCTCCCCCCCACACACACACGCATAGAGTACCCCCATGCCCTTCCCCCAGCAGGAGGACAGCGGGCAGCCCTCACACAGGAGTCAGTAGCCAGAGGGTCAACTGATGGTGTGGGGTGAAAGTCATACTAATAAAACGATCTGTTGTTCCCCTCCTCCCCACCTACCCCTCCTCCCCACCCCTCCCCCTCCCTACAGCCCCCTCCGCCTCCAGCCCCAGTCCTCTCCCGTTCCCACGTCCCCCTTCACCCCTCACCAACATCCCTTGTCCCCCTTCCTACCCCTACCTCCTCCTCATACCCTCTCCCTTCCTTTCTCCACCGACCTTCCTACATCCACCTCCCCAGCCTCTCCCCCTTCCTCCTCCTCCTCCTCCCCGGGTTGCCTCACACTTCACAACTGATTGACTGTCATTGCCGGACCTCAAACCAACACCGCTCTAGATCAACCACAACCACAACCACAACCACCACCACCAGAGCGATTCGTAATTAACCTGGGGATTGTGTTGCGGGGGGGGGTGAAGGTCATAGTGGTGGGGGAGAGGAAGGGAGGGAAGTGGTGGTGAAGGGGAGGGAAGTGGTGGTAAAGGGGAGGGAAATGGTGGTGAGGAAGGGAGGGAAGTGGTGGTGAGGGGGAGAGAAGTGGTGGTGAGGGTAAGTTGGTGGTTGTAATGGTGGTGAAGGCAAAAGAACATCAACAATAGTGGTGATGGTGATGATGATAATTAGGGAAGAAAATGGTAGAGTTAAGTCATGGTGATGATGGTGGTGATGATAGTGGTGGCCTTCTCGAGTCACGATGACAAAAGGCAAGAAAAGACCACACACACACACACACACACACACACACACACACGTGAATAAGTACCATCCTACAGAACCAATTAAATAATCAGTAATAAGACTTAAATTATATATTATAGGGTTAAGTTATCGTGACCCAGAAACATTTAAGCTCATCATGCGTGACCCAAATGATGATGGTTCCAGGTCACTTACAGCCTGACTGACACCACACCCCAGGAGGTCACTGTCTGTCTGTCTGTCTGTCTGTCTTATGCCTGGTTGTGTCTTCTCGAAACCAGATCAAGTATTCTTTAACCCTACATCAAGCTTAGTGTTCTTTAACCCCACATCAAGCTTAGTGTTCTTTAAATCCAGATCAAGCTTAGTGTTCTTTAAATCCACATCAAGCTTAGTGTTCTTTAAATCCACGCATCAAGCTTAGTGTTCTTTAAATCCACGTCAAGCTTAGTGTTCTTTAAATCCACACATCAAGCTTAGTGTTCTTTAAATCCACACATCAAGCTTAGTGTTTCTAGGACTCTCCTCCGTCAGCAGAACACATGACAGCCTCCAGCCAGCCAGGACCCAGTAAGCCGTGTGTTGTGTTCACCAAAGCGTTCAGTTCGTCTCTTGTCTTCATATAGAAATTCCCAGAGCTAGGAAGGGGGGATATCCTGCTGTCTGGCGCCGCCCACAACGCCCACAGCACACAACGCCCACACCACATAACGCCCACACCACCAAGCAACGGGGTATTCTCACAGGATAGAAATTCACTTTAAATATATACACGTGACTTTGAACTCTCGTGTCTTTGAAAGTCTTTCTTGTTAAAACCTTATTAAAATTTTCCCTAATACATTTTTTTTCCTTCTAGTGAATTAATATACCAAGAAATTCATAATATTTTCCATTAAAAACTTTCCTAGAGTTAATAGAAAGATTTGATTTTGTCAGTTTAAAAGGTTTCTTGTCTGAGTTAAGTGCCTGTAGGTTTGTGTGAATGGAAGTGTTTGTTGTGGTGCGAGTTTTATTCAATGATTTCATTTTATTGTAAGTTTCTGTTTAGGGTCACAAGTGGGTGTGTTTGTCGCAGGTGCTATGTGGGTGGGGTGGGGGTGAGGTGGGGGATGGGTGTGTGGGGTGAGGTGAGGTGGGGGATGGGTGTGTGGGGTGAGGTTAGGTGGGTGGATTTGGAAATTTATTGTAGTGGGTGGGCCTTGTAATGTTGAAACCTGCAGCGTTCAATTCATCCCCAACTAGATAGAATCAACATGGAACTAACTGCCTCCCAGTTGCCTCCATTTATCACCGTCATACCACCTCTTCCTTCTCACTTCTTCTCCTCCTCCTCCCCTCCTCCTCACACACACACACACACACACACAGGATCCCACCTTTCGCCATTCATTATAGGCTCCCGTCCTACCCCCACCTGCCACCTGTTTCTATGACAACCTCCCCTCCGCCACCTGCTACATACACACCTTTAATACACCTTAATTATCTACTCTCACTTGTAATATGTCTACCTGTTTAATGTGTTAAGTATCAATAGGCTTTTACTGTAAACATTCATCAGTGCTTTAAAGGGTGTGGCTCATATGTTTTACCTACAATGTGATTCAACTTCAACATCGATTTCATGTATGTGTGTATGTGTGTATGTATGTACAGTATGTATGTATGCATGTGTGTATGTCTCCACCTCCCATCTCTCTCCCTCACCACCACCTCCCATCTCTCTCCCTCACCACCATCTCCCCTTCTCTCCCTCACCACCATCTCCCCTTCTCTCCCTCACCACTATCTCCCTTCTCTCCCTCCACCTCCCCTCTCCCTCACCACTATCTCCCCTTCTCTCCTCACCCACCACCATCTCCCCTTCTCTCCCTCACCACTATCTCCCCTTCTCTCCCTCACCTACCCATCTCCTTCTCTCCCTCCACCATCTCCCTTCTCTCCCTCACCACCATCCCCTTCTCTCCCTCACCACCATCTCCTTCTCTCCTCACCACCATCTCCCTCATCTGCATAGTGTCTTGTCACTCCCTGTCTTCGTTTCACCACACAAGCAGGTCTCCTAGTTTTTGTGAGCCAGTCGACAGGTTAAAGTGTTCTCTCTCTCTCTCTCTCTCTCTCTCTCTCTCTCTCTCTCTCTCTCTCTCATGTATGTATTGTGGAGGTGTAGTGTGACGGTGTGACGGTGGGGGGTATTAAATGACTCTGTGAACAGTGTTATGTATCTTGTGCCTGAGATAACCACGACACTGTCACAATAACCACGGCACACTTAACCACGGCATTATGTCACAGTAACCACGGCACAGTGATCAGTATGTAACTTCATTTCATTGCCATTTAAAATAGCAATTTATTTTATCAAACTGCCAAGTAGCAATTTAGTTTATACACAAATATAATTAAATAAATACGTAAATAAATAAACATAGAATCATCTCAAAAACCTCCGTAATAATTAACAAGTAAACTAACAGACAGACAGACACCTTAAATATTATAGCTATATCAACATTTCACAAAAACGGGGTTAATAAAAATATTTAGACATATATATCGTATAACAAAATATTTCATACGTGTATCAATTATGTATACTGGTAGAAAACATTATGTATGAGAATAATATACACCTTTAATTAGTATATACATATAAACATGTATTGATATAAGTATAATACCTGTATGAATTGTGTATTGAGGTAATTATTTACTGGGATAAAGGTATTTTAAAAGGTATACAGACACAGTGTTACTCGTTACATGTATACTATCAGTCTATGTTTATCTACACACACACACACACACACACACACACACACACACACACACACACACGCACAGATATCCACTCATTAACACTCAAACACGCTCACTGAATCTCACTCAGACAAACACACTTAAACCATTACAATATGCATCACAATAATCAAGAAACATAAGAGCATCGGTACTGCCATGGGACACCTGTACTATCGCCAACAGGAAACAGCAATGATAAGGGCCGGTGATGCCTTGACAATGCCACACACTACCCACCTCGACAGCTCTTAAGCCCAGGCATCCAGGGACACGGCAGCGCCATCGTCGTCTTGAGGACACTTGTCAACACTCACTCACACACTAGTCTAATGTTCCTTGTACACTCCACCTCCCTGCCATGCAAATACAAAATTATATGTTGTGGTTGGTAGATTAACGAGATCAAATTTTCTAAAGCACAATACACTGTGTGGGATGTGTGTGTGTGTGTGTGTGTGTGTGTGTGTGTGTGGGGAGAGGGGGAGGTTAAGGAAACATCCCCCAGACAGATGTTCACAGCTGTCCACTATCACACACTGAGCCACAGATGTCATTAACTAGAACACCATTAAGTTGACTCTAAATTAAATAAACACTACAATTCAATTTAAACAGAACGTAAGTCAGGACACAGACACCGATAACGAGTGACTGAACCAGCAGAGACAAGATAAAGACATTAAAACTATCTTTACGGTGGATTAAGATACAGTGATTGAACTAATTGAGTTACACTGTGGCGAGGTGTGGTCCCTTGGTGATGGGGTTGTAGTGGACAGATGCTAGAGGGTAGTGCAGTGTATACAGGTGTCGATGGAGGGCAGGTGTTGAGTGGAGGAGCGACACACACCGGAGGACGCGAGCGAGATACTGAGCGAGAGAGAGAGAAAGAGGTCCTGCCTGCTCCTACCCCCAGACCACTAACACCTCCACACACCGCCCGGTAACTGACCCCGATCCTACTACCCACCACCAGCCGTCGGTAAAGATCATGTGTCCTCATCTCCCCCCTCCCCACAACACACTCCCATATGTAAACAAACAACCCATATAACTACCCGACATGTGAGTGACGTTGTTTACATGTGATCAGCTGTTTAAAGGGCCTTCTGAGACGAAAATTTCCCAAGTTACAATTACAAAATATACGTTGTACTTTTTTTTGTTTCATTATTAATACAAGGTTAGTGAAAATGAACATGCTTGGTTTGTGTATAAGAGAAAGCTTTACGTAAAATAAATAAATATGCAACTCCCCCCAGGTGCTGCAGTGTGGAGGCGGGGGGAGGGGGAAGGGGGGCTGAGATAAGGGTGGAGACGCGTGTAGGAGGTGCGTGTGGGTGTGTGTACGTGGGCATGAGTGTGGGCGGGGTGCAGCTACCTTGTGTGGTGCATTGTGTTTGTGCATGTGTGTGTATAAATGGATGTATGAGTGAATTTTTGTGGGGGTGTGTATGTGTACCTTGAATAATTAGGAATATAATGGAGCCGGCACACTCACTTCACGTGTGTGTGTGTGTGTGTGTGTGTGTGTGTAATAATAATAATAATGGTAATAAACGGTTTATTGAAAAGTTCTGCAGCCCAAAGGCTGTCTCTACATATAAGCAGGTGTGCGCGAAGGCCATGTAGGCGAGAGTGAAAGATTGAGTGAGAGTGAGAGCGCGGGGGGACGCGTGGTGACCAGGTCGGGTCGGGTTTGTCGCCCACTCTCAAGATTCCGGACCATTTGTGGAGCCCAGTGTGCCCCCCCCCCGACCACCAAGCCCACATAATGTCTACCAACCCAACAGGCAGTGAAAGTAGATCGAGTAGGCCTGGTGACTTGTTAGGGGCAGTGTGGATACAGTATACTGCAACCTGTTTTTTTTTATACAGAGGGAGGCAGCTTGACCAACAAAACTCTTCATAAACTTTCACTTCCCTCAAGCGTAAAATCTGGTAACCCCAAATAACCCCCCTCTTATCGCCTCGTCTTACACACACACACACACACACACACACACACACACACACACACACCTGGCTGGGCAGTATTATACCACACCACCATAAAGATTAATCAACCCGTGATCTACCTACCGCCACGACACACACACATCTGTCACAATAAACTTCTGCCTCCCTCGATCCCCTGAACCCAATCCCTGTAGTGAAGTAAATCCCGCGTCATCTAAGGAGGGATTATCACCAGGCGAGTTGTGTGTGACTCCCGTATATCACCTGTGGGGTCAGGGTTCACTGTTTACCTGGTGATAATTTTGGGGACCGTGGCGACTCTTCCTCCTCCTACTAGAACTCTTCCTCCCCTCCTCCTCCTCCTCCTCCTAGAACTCTTCCTCTTCCTCCCCTCGTCCTCATCACCTCCTCTTCCACTCCTCTTCTTCCTCCTCCCCTTGATCAACCAGGTTATCACTACTAATTACACACACAAAACCTTCACGACCACCACAGCCAGGGGTAAACACGGCACCTAACCTAACCAACACTGTGCTAATATCCACACCTGGCTCATTACCACCCCCCCCCCCACCAAGGTTTATTTAAAGACCAAAGGTTAAATCAACATAGAGAAATATACAGTATAAACTCATATAACGGACTTCTCTCTCCATATAATCCGTTAATTGGGGTGTTTCCACATCTAACGGACCCTCGATATAACGGACTTTCATCTCTATATAGATCGTTAGATGGAATGTTAAAACCCTCGATATAACGGACTTTCATCTCTATACAGTTCGTTAGATGGAATGTTAAAACCCTCGATATAACGGACTTTCATCTCTATATAGATCGTTAGATGGAGTGTTAAAACCCTCGATATACCGGACTTTCATCTCTATATAGTTCGTTAAATGGAGGTTTCACTGTTTCACATGAAATCAACCTGGATTATAAGTTCTATATAATTTAATAATATTAATTCCAGGTACAGTAGACAAGTACAGTGTTGAGTGGTATCCAAGTACAGGTAAAAACAAGTGCAATTACCGGTTACAGGTAGAGAGATTACAAGTTACAACATGACCCCGTTACAGCAATGTGTGTTAGTATGAGAATCACCCCCTCCCCTTCCCCACACACACACACACACACACACACACACACACACACACACACATCCTCTCTATTCACAAACAATAAACAAAGTCCAATTCATAATCTTCTTCCTGTATCACACATGAAGGTTACCAGATGACGTCACACCGTACCGTCACACACCCTTAAGCACCAGAGTGACGGAGAGGTTACCAGATGACGTCACACCGTACCGTCACACACCCTCAAGCACCAGAGTGACGGAGAGGTTACCAGATGACGTCACACTGTACCGCCACACCCCCTTAAGCACCACAGGGACGCAGAGGTTACCAGATGACGTCACACCGTAGCGTCACACTCCTTGGCCACATAATAACGCACTCAGTAATAGCCGCACACGCCACTCCTCCACCTCATTCACCAAGTGTCTGTTGCTTCAAGTGACTCACCAATAAAGCATGTGACGTGAGCCAGTGTTCTTGTGTAAGTATATGAGTGGAGGGAAGAACTTCAATGATAATGATAATAACGATAACGATGATAAATAATAATACTAAAATAACAAACCCATAAAATAATAATGATATTCCTTAAGACAACAATAATACAAATAATAATAACAATAATAATAATAAATGGAAATAATAATGAAAATAATACTAATAAATAAAATAATAATTATAATAATAATAATAATAATAATAAATAAAAAATAATAATGAATAAATAAAATAATAATATACAATACTAAGCACATTAGTAGGTCATAAACAGATGCAACTGAATGAGTTTATTTACTGTACATATGTGTATACACTGTGATCGTGGGCGCATTAATACGTCTACAAGTGTTGATAAAAACCAACCTCTAAAAACAACAAAAAACAGTAAAACAAAATAAAAACAGCATAAACAAGAAAGAGTT
This sequence comes from Homarus americanus, assembly GCF_018991925.1. Classification (NCBI taxonomy): domain Eukaryota; kingdom Metazoa; phylum Arthropoda; class Malacostraca; order Decapoda; family Nephropidae; genus Homarus; species Homarus americanus. Next base: position 771,984 of record NW_024716703.1, on the reverse strand, counting down.
AACCTTGTATAAAGTTTAAAATGGTAGGAGAAAAGACAAGGCATTGAATTATATATTATTATACAGCAAATGCGCCCGACGTCAACAAGGGAAAACAAGTGAGCGTCGGGTTGTACAAGGGGGAGTGGAGAACGCGGCACCAGCAGGGAGCCCACAACCGCTTCATATTAATCCAACACGCCAAATTTAACGCCAATAAATCCGCGTGGAGAAAAGCTCGGTGGATAAATAAATGGATGCGCTGATGATCTGTGTGTGCGTGTGTGTGTGTACAGGAAGGGGAGGAAAGGGGGGGGGAGGAGGAAAGGGGAGCAGGATAGTGGTGACAGCCGAGGGAGAGGGGGAAGGGGTAACGGAGAGCAGGATAGTGGTGATATCAGAGTGGGGGAGGAGGAGAGGGGGAATGAGAGGGTGTGTGTGTGTGTGTGTGTGTGGGGGATGACGGGAGAGGGGTACACACACGCACATTACCTCAACCCCAACCAAACAAACCATTCCTTGGCGGTTTACTCGTCGTCATATTTTGCCATCAGCGCGGGGCACGTCAAGCCTCACTCAGCCACCACCACACTGTAAACACTTACTGCCACACACACTCTTAATGACCTCTTTTTAATACACCGAGGAGCTTCATGTGTGTGTGTGTGTGTGTGTGTGTGTGTGTGTGTGTGTGTGTGTCCAGGCCCCGTTCTGTGTGTCTATGTTAACCAAGTTATTTGTCGAGTCTTTTGCCTTAGGTGTGTTTATGTGTCCACCAGGTCAAGGATATCTGCTCATTTACACTACTCACTAATTTAATGGGTTACTATATAAACTTTCATCGTGGTGGACGCCCCAGGGAGCGTTTAACACCGTACCTGAAGTGTACTCACCACTCAGGCCCCGCCCCTCCGACAGTACCTACTCCTGGTTGTCAGTACCCACACGCCCCTCCATAACTCTACTGACCTGTATTAACCCCCCCCCTGCCCCTCTCCATGCCCCTCCCTACATCCATCCCCCCCTGGGTACATCCCCCTGGCTCTCATCACAGGGCGTGCCGGCACCCCCTGGGACACGTGTGTTGGAGGAGGCTTGTATACAGTGTGGCCTCCTAACCCACACCCAGAGTATGAGTCTCGTCTGCCACAGCCCCGAGCTAGCCACACCTTTCCCACCTAATTATCTCACACTTGTACCTCACTTACACACCTGACTCACACCTGTGCCTCCTTAATTACAGCACGCAATCATCACTCGACACAGGCAATACTTCAAACAGTTCGCACACATACATAACGTCACACCAGTACTGAACACCGTATACCTACAACACCACACAGTCAGACCTACACACACACGGACAATATCACAGGCTCACGCACCACCTGGCAGGGCATCTGTACCACTTGGCTCAACAGGCACTACATCACCTGGATTGATGATAGCACCACTGACCCAATCCCAACAGGGACCCCCGCCACCTGTACTCTACGCTCCCACCTCCACTACCAACTAATAATCTTCCTCAGGTAAAAGGTAAAATATTAACAGCTGCTTCACCATATCTGGTCAAATTAACTGTTCCACTTTCAATAACTAGCAGGAGGAAAGCGACAGTGTGTGGACCTGCCGAGGGTGGGCAGCGTCGTCACCAGTGGGAGTCAGCAGGAGGAAGGTTCCTTACGCAGCTCTCGACACACCTCTCTCGGGATTTTCCTTCAATGACGTGGCCGTGACGTCACCATAACCCACGTATGAGCACACAGGAGGCGTGAGGTCACCGCTACGTCACACCACCAGCTGGCTACACTCCCCACATCGCTTTTGTTAACAAGTTATCCCAGTAGCTCAGAATAAATAACCCAATTCTTAATTATCAAAAAACTCGTTATTTACATCACTGTCAACAGTTCGGTGTTTAATGTATTCGTATACACCATAACACAAACTTGATGAAACTATACAATAATGCGTGTTGGTTAGTTCCAGGTTACAGCGTCAAGACACATGTTGTTCCACTCCCCCACCACAGATCATAACCGGTCACGCTCAGTCCACCATCTGCAACCCCCTCCCACCTCCACCTGCGCCCTTAACCTTTAAAACCTGCCCTACCCCACCCACACGCCCCCCACCCACATGCCCCCCACACGCCCACCAGGGACCAGGTTCACGGGTACGAAGGGCGGCGGCGGCAGAGAGGGTCCCCATCACTACACACGGTTAAATAAACATACTTCACATGTTTTCCCGGCAACACATTAGAAGACTGATACCCTAGAGCCAAAGAGCCGACACATCACACACAACACCTTCCCTCACTCCACGGTCACTCACAACACAACCCCCGCATACCAAAGGCCACTCATAACGTCACTCACCCCCAAAAAAATAATCACAACATTCCCTCACCAATCATATTTTTTCTACCTCTTGAGTCATGGCTCATGTTTACATTCTTATCGTGGCTTTATATGGTCAAAATAATACACCCTGAACACTCACCCCCACAACACACACACTTTCATCCTCACCTTACCTGTACAGTATCCTCACCTTACCTGTACAGTATACCAAGTAGCCTTCCACACCTCCACACTAGTTCCCAACACCTCGTACTAGTTTTACCAAGTAGAGTCTTCCTGGACGCTGGGAAGAGGTCAGTCTCCTCACCCTGACCTCCACACAAGGTACAATATTAGAATCTGCTCTGCAGCGCCGGGAAAGATCTGAGTACCATTTACCGCCTCCCGCCCCTCCTTCACTCCCCATCCCCCCCCACCCTCCCCTTGTCTTCCTCCATCTCCCTCCTTCACCCTAATTTCCCTTTCCTTCTCCTCCATCTTCCTCAATCCCCATCCTCCTCTTTCTTCACTCCAATCCCCCTCCCTTTCTCCCCACCAACACCCCGGATTAGACCGACCCCCAGTTAGCGGCAGTATATAAATACTTTAACAAGAGCCAGGATATATTCATAGCTTGTTTACACGTAATAACTGTCTTCTCCATCATGGTGGTGGTGAGGCGAGAGATTCAGTGGAGGGGGGAATGGTGGGGAGGGGAAGGGAGGGGAGGGGGAAGGGAGGGGAGGGCGAGGGATGGAAGGGCGAGGGAGGGGAGGGCGAGGGAGGGGAGGGCGAGGGAGGGGAGGGGGGAGGAAGGGAGGGAAGGAAGTAGACAGGGTGGACCAGTTGACCCCTGGATAGGTTGATACCATCTTCCCTCCACCATCCCCCCTTCTCTCTCCCCCCCACTACCCCTCCCCCCTTCTCTCTCCCCCCACTACCCCCCTTCTCTCTCCCTTCCACCATCCCCCCTCTCTCTCACCTCCCTCCCTCCCTCCCTTCCCTATTCCATCACTGATCATAAGCTGCGTCACTGCGGCTTGGCCAAAAACTTTAACAAGTGACCGAATTAAAAGAGTACAAGTGTGTGAATGAGTGAGTCAGGAATGTGATTCATAGAGCTGACTGACGGAGCTAACAGTGATAGAATCTTTAGATATCCAGGATTTGAACTGGTCTGTGTGTGTGTGTGTGAATGGGATATGGGTTGGTGATATGTGGGTATGTATATGTATGCGGGTGATATGTGTGTGTGGGGGGAGGGGGGATGGTATTGCGTGTGTGCGAGTGGTATGTGGATGAGTAGGTGCATAACAGTACGTGGGGTGACCGAGGTGAGGGAGGCAGTGAGGGGGGGGGGAGAGGGAGGTGAGGGGAGAGGGGGGGCAGCGTCTTGTGCTAGGGCTAACAAAGACTGGCGCCCCCACCTGTCTGTAAACCTACCCGGGGCCCCGTTACAACCACCCCTCCCCCCCCCCACAAACTCAAAACAATAAGACACAAACAATAAAACACCAAAGAATCAGAATTAAAAACGCCATTACGAACCTCCATCACTGATCCATGAAGTCAATACAACAGACCACAGCACCACCACCACCACTACCAGCCTCTTCACCCCTCCAACGTGACCCGGATGCCAGCCACCAACAGTTAAATCCCATCTTGTTCTCATCCACCATCGAGTGGCCGGAAGTCCCTCAGTGGAAGCTTCTACCCTCACAACCCTGCTCTTGTGTGTGTGGTGTAAGCGGCACCAGTAACACCTCTTCGTCAGGTATGTTCTCGCAATGACATACCTGTACAGTATACGTAAGGTAGCGCTCATTGATGTAATGTATACTTCCTGTTGCACTCAAAGAAATATACTGTATATCTTTTCAGTATTGTGTATTAGTTAAAAAAATTATCACATCTTTTATAACGAATTAGAACAGAGATTTAGAATGGGTTGTGAAAATCTTGCTCTACCCAACGGAACTGAAGGACGAGGCAGTGAGGAATATTTGGAGCTTAATAACCATGTGAGGCAGCAATACCCCTCCCACCCCCCACCATCCTCGCCTCCAGTATACCGCGGTTTACCAATGTGGTCACTCCATGTGGTAATTTCTCTCTCTCTCTCTCTCTCTCTCTCTCTCTCTCTCTCTCACGAAAACAACACTCATTCTCTTCTCGATGACCTAGACTAACGGGATAAATTTCAACATTGATCTTCAGGTGTGTGATATTGACCATCCCAGGTATCATACATAGACCTGAAGTATTGTCCACGTCAAGTAGTGTTGGTATACTCGTGACAACTTCCATCCAACAGACAGAACCACACCATAGAACTAAAAACACAGAGTCTCCTTGAGGTGTAAGTTCATCCCAAAATAACACTTCCAATCAACCAGCCACTCCTACACCTACACAGTACACCCACACTACACTAGACGTATACACCGCTACAGTACACCAGCTACAAATACACAGTAGCAGTCGAGGTCAACAGCCGAGACGTAATCGGAGAGGATGAGTCACCAACGACTGGACGCAGCCAAGCATTAACAAGGACCCACCTCTAGCGTCCAGTGTGTCTAGCCTAGGAGAGAGGGAGAGGAGAGGGGGACTATAGGGCGACGTTGGGCTAGGAGAGAGGGGGGGGGAGGGGTGAGGGAGGGAGATGAGGGGGAGAGGAGAGGGGGACTATAGGGCGACGTTGGGCTAGGAGAGAGGGGGGGAGGGGGGAGGGGTGAGGGGGACTATTGGGCGACGTTCACCCCCTCTCCCTCCCCACCACACAGTGTCTACATCTTGCAGGCGTTGCTATTGATAACACAATGACTAACGCGTCCAAAGATACACATAATAAACATAAGTTAACATACAAACGATATATCTGTGTGTGTGTGTTAAGATGTGGACTCAGTGGTGAAAGGACTCGTAGTGTAAAGATGTGGACTCAACTAATAGCGGTAAAAGTACTCGTAGTTGATTTATGTGTGTTGGCAACCACTCGAGGTCTGATACTTCATAAAAATAATAGTTGGTTGGAGAGTAAATGTTTTTTTTAGTAGATTTATGACTCCTTCAGTTTAAATTAATCTTAAGAGACAAGCACCATTAAGCAGTAAATGGGTATAAGACTTGAGTGTTTATATAAGGCTTCATAAGGGAACTTGACCTAATCTTATCACACGTTAATCTTCCCATTAATGTGTCGTTTATAATCAGCCCTCAGTGTTACAAAACCTCCCCCCCCCCCTCCCTCCCCTCCCCTGTCACATGTTATTGGCTAATGAGAGTTTCCCATCTGTCAAACGTTGTCAGCTGGTAAGAATTCCTGCCTGTCAAACGATATCTGTCAGCTGATACCCCATCTGTCAAACGTTGTCAGTTGCCAAGCCTTCCACAGCCTGTCAAACGTTAAACCCCATCACCTCTTTCTCAGTACGTCACTTAATTACAAATCAAGAAAAAACAAACACATTCTTTCCTCCTACCAGGTGGTCTACTACCATAATCTACTCAGGAATCACACCTGGCCACCAACCTCACCTGGATACCACCTGTGTAAATTCGATTAGATCCTATCCTCCCCACCAGGTGTTTATATACGTGTGTGTGTGTGTGTGGCGCCCATCAGAGTGCTGCCCCCACACCACCTACTAAATTACGGATGACACGGGAAATCACCGTCTTAATCCGCTTACCAAGATGTTAAGCGAGAAATACAGCACTACCGTATCCAGCCGTATCGATTACCTGGGCGGGAGGGGAGTGGGGGGAGGAGAGGGGCTGGTTAATGGTTCACACACGAGGATATCAACAGTAACTTGTACCAGGACACGGGATTACCACGCAGGACCAACGGGTGAATCAACAGGAATAAGCAGGACTAACGGGTGGACCAACAGGTGAATCAACAAGAACAACAGGTAGACGAGGCGACATACACCAGGTTATACCACCGTAGCTACTCGACTCTCTCTCTCACCACACAAGACCTTCCTCTCTCACTTAACCTAACCTAACCTAACCTTCTCATTACAACGAATATCCTGTGCTGTATATCCTGCCAAGAGTTCCCCAGGGAGAGCCAGGCGACACGGCTATTACCCCAGCAGCCTCCTCCTCCTGTACCTAGTCTGGGAAAACGTGCTGGGGGAGGGAGGGTAAGGGGTGAAGGGGGGAGAGGGGGAGGGAGGTGGGAGGGGAGGGAGGGAGTGGAAGGGGAGGAGAGGAGGTGCAGAGGAGGATTCGAGAAGAGACGGATGAGAAGGAGGATAAGGGGAGGAGGAGAAGGAGAAAGAGGAAAGTGTAGATACCTGTAAACCATAAGTCCCCCCCAGCCATGGAAGTACATCACTGTATTAATCAACACCAAACACCTTCTCCCTCTACCACCCCCAATCCGTCCCTGAAGCGGTGGTGGGCGTCGACCTGCTCTGATGTGTAAACTGTAAACGTCACAAGCAATGGAATGACAAGCGGGATCGTAACCAGCTAGAACACACACACACACACACACACACCACGAGTTTTACCTCACGATGACTCTCCTTCCTCTCCCTGGAACTAGACCGAACACTACAAGGTCACAGATGATATGCCAACCTAAACAAAACTCTCTCTCTGTGAGGAGAGAGAGGAGGTGGAGAAGAGTAAAGGGGGAAAGAGGACGATTAGGTAGAAATAGGAGGGTGAAGAAAAGAGGAGGAGAAGGAAAGAGGAGGAGAAGGAAAGAGGAGGAGGCGGAGGAAGAGGAGGAAGCAGGTGTTGATCAGCTGTGTGGCCATGCAGGTGAGTGTCAAGTCCAGCCTCACGCCCCTCGGCTATCTGATACCTTATCATACAGCACCACACCACCATCCATCCCCTCAAGATGACAGCAGCGGCGTCACTGTGAGTCATCCTCCTGCAGGCTATGTAAGTCCTTCCTCACTCATCATGCCTCTACACACACACACACACACACACACACACACACACACAAGCAAGCAAGCAAGCAAAGTACATTCCTTCGTCAATCCTATCAACCAATCACTCACCGCCTTCATCAACTCGAACACTACTCACTCACGCCTTCATACGATCACTAATCAATTTCTCCGTCCCTCCCTCCCCATCCCTCTACCTACTACTACCACCCTCCATCACCACCCCTCCAACATCCTCCCTCCCACAACAAACTGAGGCACACAGCCCCCGACCCCCCGTTGGTTCGCGCCATTCCATCCCATTGTTTACGTTAGCAGCGACGACAGATGCCAAGTCGTGATTATCATTAAATGGCGAGAAGATTCTTGGATCGTCTATTACTCATCCTGATCCTTTTATCTACTTAATCCTAGTGTTAAGATCCTTTATAAGTGACTTAACACGAGGTTCTATTATCATACAAGTTTATTGACATGAACTAGGATTGTAACGAGCTATTTGATTGACTTTTAAATATTGTCTGTTTAGTAACCTTAGGCTGCCGCTGCTAGTGGGTTAAGTCATAGCATTGTTTACCAAGTGTAGCAGAGAAGCCTTTACCATAACAATGAGTTGAGTCACAGGAAGCAAGCAAACAACCCCACTATATGAAAGTTGAACACACACACACACACATACACACACCTTTCACTTCTGTATAGCAATCCGGATAGTGGCTTTTTTTTTTGGTCTAGTGGTCAGTGGTGTGGAGAGGTGTGTTAAAAGGTAAGCTGATAATTAATTACCCCTTAACTCTGTATTTAGTCAAGGTATTTACGAAAGTAGGTGGTAGTATAGGACGCCCACCTGCCACTGGGGTGTGAGGTGGCATATAGGGAGGGAGGGATGGGTGGTGAGGGGAAGGGGTGAGGGGTAAGAATGGGTAGGGGAAGTGAAGGTAAGAGTGGGGAGGGAGGAGACACTAAGAGGGGAGGGGAGGAGAGGGGAGGGGGGGAGATGGACCAGCTGACGCGACATTAATCTCAACTCTCAGTAAAACCTTTCACTGTCCACCTCACAATGCTCCACTCTACCGTCCTCCACACAATGCTCCACTCTACCGTCCTCCACACAATGCTCCACTCTACCGTCCTCCACACAATGCTCCACTCTACCGTCCTCCACACAATGCTCCACTCTACTGTCCTCCACACAATGCGCCACTCTACCGTCCTCCACACAATGCTCCACTCTACCGTCCTCCACACAATGCTCCACTCTACCGTCCTTCACACAATGCTTGAACCTCACCCCCGGAAACCTTATAATAAATCATTCAAAAGCACAGAGTTTCCTGAACACAAACACACACACACACACACACACACACATACCTGCAGGGTCACGAGGGACATTAACCCTGCATGGCTCCACACGATACAGGAACACTTAAGAGAACACAATCATTATATAACAGTGGTGTGAGGCGAGGGGTGAGCTACCTAACCCAGGCACACTGAACACACAGCCAGTAATAACAGCCCAAGAGAACAAGATCCAGGCATGAAGGTTCTTGAATCACACACACACACACAAGAATGTTTACACTCAGGCATCGAGAAACAGACCAGCTGGTGCAGTTGTGAGGGACGTTTACCTTGGTACAGTCGACGGTGACCCCTGCAGGAGGCTGAGTGAGCTACCTAGTGTATCCAACAAATACTTAATGAGGTAAGGAAATGTACGCTGGGTGATCACCGCCACATGGTCCCCACCTCCGTTCTGCTCACCTGCCTTCCTGGTCACTAGTTCACCTGCCCTCCAGCTTACCTACCTTCCTGGTTTTCATCTCACCTCCCTCCCAGCTCACCTGCCCTCCAGCTCACCTGCCCTCCAGCTCCCCTCCCTCCTAGCTCACCTGCCCTCCACTGGATCAGGTTCATCTCACAGGTGATGTCTCCGCCTCTCACGCTCACCACGTTAAGGCAACACGACTCTACCTCACCTTCCCCACACTGTACACGTCGAGGTCTTGTGTGTGAGGGAAACATAGACCAGGCGGCTCAGGAGACTGTAAATAGAGGTTAATGAGGGCGGCGGGGAGAGGAGCAGACGGGGAGGGACACCACTAGCCGCCGGCAAGGGCATGGAACACCCTGCACGCACACACACATACACCGACCCTCCCGATGATTCTCTCTTAACGCTGCACGCAACTCACTCGCTCTCTCTCCACCACACCCTCACCGCCACACCCTCACCGCCACATCCTCACCACCATGGCTGCATATTTACTTCGACACGAATACACCTTAACAAGACAAACAAACAAACACCTCAAAATAATTTTCCCACGGCAGCACACAGCTTACTCAACAGTTTCGACATTAAGCAAGTGGGAGCAGCACCTCAAGACTGGCATATGACTGATCCTCTTACCGCCCGGAGGTCTTACAGCAGCCAACGTCCAGTTAACAGTACTTAAGAGCACATAATGAGCGTAGTGGACCCCCAGGGCAGACCCCAGGGAGGAAGCTTTCACGAACCCTTGAGGCAACTTTTACGGGATCTCTACCAGGTCCCACGTCTGAGGGGTATAGAGGAGTCTGTAAATAGTTCCTGATCAGCCTGGCAGAAGTGAGGGACTGTGGTGGCTGCAGGCAACAAACAGTCAGGTTGATGTAGTCTGGTAGCTGCTGCGGTGAGAGGATCCCTAAACTGACATTAGGTAAATAAGAGGCTCCAGGTAAGACTGACGAACACCCCAGATCTTGACATTATCACTGAGACTCTCACACCACTGAGACTCACACACCCATCAGTGACGTGTACAGCTGTTAACCATAAGACATAGCCTCCAACACACACACACACACGGAACTTAAGAGCAGTACTATGACACACACAGCAAGAATCCCCCCTCCCCCCCCAAGCTGGAGACATTGGAGCCGACCCCCCCACACCTACACCACCTGGCCTCCGGGTTTTCTCGCTCTTAAGTTTATTTATTTATTTATTTTACCTCAAACACTAAACAAAATCAGTTAACCATCACAAAATCAATATAGTAGAAGTCAGACAGGTAATGTTTGGTGTTAATTAACCTGAGGACTGACTAAGGATCTGTACCTGTGTGGATGTTAAAGGCCTAGCAATAAGTCCTGTGTCTCACCTGTGTCTCACCTGTCCGCCATGACTACACACCAATACCCGTCTCTAATGAATAATACCCAGGAGTCAGTACCCACCAACTACTGCAGCAGGCCCCGTCTTGTCCTGCCCCGCCCTCGGCTACGTCCGTCCATTCAGGGGCCTAATTGCCTTCTTACGGAGGAGATAACCCAAGCTATATATCTGGTGTGATCTTGTTACTACCGTCTCTTATTGGCCGCCCCATAATTGGTCATTGGGCCAGTGGTGGTGGTGTAGTGTTGGAGATAATGCAGTGTTGGTGATTAGGGGTACTGGTGGAGCAGGAGGCAGTACAGGAGGAGGGAAGGAACATGCTGACGGTGACGCTAGTGAGCTACAGATGAAAGTATAGAGGAGACCAACCAGGCCAAGTGTACACCTGAAGCACAAAAAACCTGCATATTACCCCCTCATACCACCCCACCATCACGCACCGCACCCCACCGCACCCCACCATCACGTACCCTACCCCACCACCTACCTCCCTCCACTCTTTACCTCACAAGACCCACTGATGCACCTCCACCTTCCCTTCATTCATACGTCTCCTAAAACATTCCAATGGTGCAATTTCCTCTCCTTGTATAGATAAAAATACCAACACTCCCAGATAACTCATAGATTCCAACTAATCTGACAAAACAAATTACAACAAAATAAATAAATTAATCAACAAATACAGCCCAGACAGTATAGAGCCCCACACACAGGTAAACGTTGCATGATTCTTATATGGACAGACTCGCCCCTGGCCATAAGACTATCTTAATCACCGATCAGTCAAGGCTACTACAGGTGAATGATAACTCAGGTGATTCAGAGGTTGTTAACTAAATCGAACACCTGAAAGGAATTACGATATCATGTACCCAGGTGTGTGTGTGTGTGTGTGTAAAACGTAGCCACATATGCGTCCAACTCTTCCCAAAGACCTCCCGACACAGACAGACACACGGTCACCTCCCAGAATCGTCTTCAATAGTCTTTCCTGGAAGTGTCTCAAGATTCAAGAATAACTAGTTTTGTCTTTCTCTTCCATCCATAAGAGGAAAACTGTAACCCGAAGCTCACACACGAGACCTTGATGTGGAAGATGGTGTTCTCAGACACACAGACAGACAGACAGACAGAGCGCCGTTAGGTTCTGAGATACAGTATATGCGTTTGAGACAGGGTGGTCGGTGGCAATGGCGGTGAGAGTGGGGGATTGGGGAAGAGGGTGTGAGGGTGGTGGGGGGTTGAGGGATGGGGTTGTGAGGGTGAGATGTGAGGATGAGGGAAAGGTGAGGGGTGGAGATGAGGGTGGTGGGGGTGGAGGTGAGGGTGGTGAGGGGTGGAGATGAGGGTGAAGACCAACAGAGGGTGATTTTTACCTCTTTTCGCCTCACACAAGATCCCATGTACACGCTACCGTCAACCATAATAAACACAAGATAATATAATACAGCCGGGTGTTGTATGGCGCCGAGGAGGAGGAGGAAGAGGAGGAAGAGGAGGAAGAGGAGGAGGAGACTATGTTGTTCTTGCCTTTAACACTGATCATGTTGCAGGCTACCGTCCACCACCACCCCCTTTCCCACTCCGTTCATCTCCCTACCCACTCCGTCCTCATCCCCCTCACCCCACCTCCCGTCCTCTGTCTCCCCGGCCGCCCTGATAACATCGCTTGCAAATGGAAAGGTCTCTACCAACGCCGCCATTAAGACCACTACCATCAACCACCAAGCCTTTAGAGTCTCGTCGTCAGCCTCCTACAACAGTCGTTTGATTCATGACTTTAAAAAAAAAACTCACTCCAGGAATTTCACAAGAACTGCCTGAGGGAGGTTAACGAGACGACCCCACCTTCAGCTAACAGATCAACCAGATACCCCACGACAACACGTCACTCAGGTCGACGGCCATTAGCTGGAGCCAAGAGGATTTAACCAATTACGTGTATTCTGATGCCACTTGTCTGACGGCGTCACATTTCAGTATACGTGAATGTCTCGGTGAGGGATGTGTGCCGAGGTGAATCCTGGCTAGTTAGGATGTGTCCGTCAGGGTGTGAGGGGGAGGGGGAGGGGAGGGGAGGGAGGGGGAGGGGAGGTGAGAGAGGGTGAGGGGGGGATGAAAAATAGATGAAGAAAATTGAAAGACAGAAAATAATTATACCTGGATAAGAAAAATGGGAAGATTTGACGTGTGGTGACGAAACCGAGGATGAGGAGGAAGAGCAGGAGGAGGGGTCGGAGGTTGGAAGCTGAGGAAGGGTTGGGTTAGTAGGCGAGATATTAGGATGCGGGTCTGGGCGGCCTGGCCTGGTGACCGGCCGGCCAGTGTAGCCCAGCAGCAACCATATACGGGTCTCCCTGGCCACCACTCACAAGCACACGCCCCACGACACCTACCCTCTCCTCCTCCTCTTCTTCCCCCTCCTCCTCCTCCTACTGCTGGTGGTGGTGGTGGTATGGCAGACCTCGACACCATCATCACCACCACTACTACTACCACCATAATGTACCAACCATCACTGTCCACATCACACACACCTGCTACCACACTAACACCCATTCACCACACTATCACCACTATGTACACACACTTCTACCATACACAACCATAGGCACCATCAACCACCTACACCACACTATTAGTACACTATAGACTACCACAGATAAAGACACCACCATCACTGTCACCACCATGTCAGAATACAGGCGCTCTAGGCAACACGAGTCACCCCCCCCCCTATCACGCCAACACTCCCTATCACGTTTATTACTCACCCACACAATGAATCGTTTATAACATGATAAGGGTATGAGGGAACTTATCACATCATGTTTACTGCATTACTGTTGACACTTACGACAGCTGCTGCCTATACACCTCCCAAGACCATGAAATTGTGCCTGTCTGTCTGTCTGTATGAGGGCTCGGTTGAGTTATCTCGCTGTGCTTGTTAGTTTTCTCAGGGGCAAGCCAGTCGAGGGTGGAGGGATGAATCATACACACCACAAAGACTAGACACACCGGCCTCTGCAAGTACACCTCTCCTCTCCTCTCCTCACACAAAATGCTCAATGATTCGTAGGTTGATTCCCTCTTTTACTTACTCCCTCTCACCCCTCACCCCTCTTCCCCCACTCCCCTCTCTAATTAAATAATAAAAGATCGTATCTAAATGACTCTGTTTACCAAGAAGCAAAGCTGGTGGTCCAGTAGCGTCGAGACTCTACCCTATAATTATAATGTAATAAGATCTATTCTCTTTTCTCCAATTAAGAGGAAACATTATACAGGGAATCTCAAGCTCCGTCATCGACTATCAGAAGGACGTCCTCACTAGCCACAACACGCGAGGGTCAGAATAGCAAGCAAACTACCCCCCCCCCTTCTTCCCGGTCACGTCTGAAGTGTGAACCATCTCTGACTCAGATTGTCAAGGTCTCTCTCTCAACACTAATCGTAGGAGTGCAGTGAATCATCGCGCTGCACACACACACTCACATACGTACATACAGACAGACAAACAGACACACACACACGACCCGCGCCCACAAAAGGCTATGTGCTCGGGTTACCTCCACCACCGCCGCCATGGAAGAAGACCCGGGCAAAGGCTGACCACGGCAATCTTAGCCAATCTGTGTTGCTGCCATGAATCTCTTATCTGAGTGTGGAGAGCCTCACCCAGCCGGCCCTACTGCCCCTTGTCGCGACCATCTTTACTGCACAACATAAGTATTTCTCCTCCAGCTTCTTCCTCCTCGCGGTGTTGTGTGTTTGGTCATGCAACACTCGACTGCAAGAAGTCAACCAGCAAAATATTGTATTCAATCTGATGTTGACGAAGTTTAATTCAATACGTCCATCAGAAGTATTTTACGTGGCCAAATATTGGATAAACACAATCTAAATGTAAATTCAGCCGCCGCTTCTATTCACTGTCTGTCTTTTATACTTCATCCCTGACCGAGCCTTGGTAGTCTTGTCCCCCCACCACCACATATACTACCCGCATCACCACCACCACCCAGCTCTCTACAGTGCCGTTGGCCCATCACTTAACGCTCCTGCCACTCCCCACCAAGTGACCTGTCCCACCTCAGTCTTCGGTGTTTCCCCGTCAGGCATAAATACTCGAAAGGCTTCCTCACAAACCTCAGTAGAACGCAAGTAAACAATCTAGGTACTGTCATCCCACCCCAGACACAGAAGCTCATCAGTGCCAGTACCTTGACTCACTCACTCCTCCAGCAGCACCAGCAGGAGGAGGAGGAGGATGAGGTAGCAGCAGCTGGGGAACGTCACGGGTGGAGAACTGTCATAAAGGATTACAAGAGGATAAGATAGTAGCCAGGCAGGACGCGCGCCACAACACCATAATCACGACACTTTTTTCTCACCCTGGCGAACCTCTCAGATTTCTCTCCCCTCTCCTCTTGTCTTTTCCTCTTCCCCTGACTCACCGACAGCTCCTCAACACTTACTCTCACACCAACACCTCTCGAGTGACTTAAAAATAACTCATCACTGATACTCGTATAATCTTCCCAAGTGAGATCAAAGAATAGACAACACACCCCTACCTCTACCCCCTTGTGGTCTCTTGAATGTATGTCATGTTCAGAAATATCACCACAGCTCCCCAGGTTTGAACACACAATACAAGGTACAGTAATTGACACCTGAAGACTGCTGTTTCCTGACGCTAATTATACCTGAGACTCACACACCTACTACAACGTGTGTTTTATGCCTAACACATCCTTAAACACAGGTAACAAGTATCACCTGACAACAAGCACAAGTCACAGTACCATCTGACAACAAGAAGTCTACCTCACACCTTCCTCTGACAACACCACAGCACTACCACCACTTCAGGTAACAGTAAGACATAAATCATGCAATAATGGCCACCACGGAGAGCTAAAAGACATATGGCTGTAAACTAAACACAGGTTACACAGATAGACAAGACATAAAAACACCAACACAAGATATGAAAGGGGAATAAAAACAGCCATAATGATGATAAGACTAGAGATAAACACGGAATAAGGAGAGATGAGGAGGGTATGACAGGTTAGGGGGGCGTCTGAGGTAAGCGGGCGTCAACCTCCTTCACCGTGCCTGCCGTATATGGTTCATCACAGGCCAGGCCAGGGGATGGGGCGTCTCTTTGTCCAGTCTCTCTCTCAACACACACACACACACACACTTGTCTTTCCCGTCTCCATATTCGACTATCTGTGTCTGTATGGTAAACCCCCAGCCCACACTTGTTATATACCTGTCCCCTATATTGAAGTTCCCTAATGAATGTCTCCTATATATACCGTGTCCTTTAAATTCTCCTATATATAATGTCTCCTTTAGTCTCCTCAATGCCCCTGAGTCTGTTCTTGTGGTCGTCCTCCAGTGAGTGAGTACCTCGAGGAATAGCCTACTGGACACTGGACACACAACCCCCATGATCTAAACTGTGGCATTTTCACCTCCTGTCCTCCCCTACTACCCATCACGCCCAACCCATACCACCCATTACACTCAACACAAGAGCTCCAGTGTTGTGTGGTCGCCCTTCCCACGCCTCGCACAACACAAAATGAGGAAAATGGTGAAAAAGTCCCAATTCTTGTCTCATAGTACCTGACGAGAGAGTGTGTGTGTGTGTTCCTGTAGTAGGGTAGTAGTAGTAGTGACAGCTTGTAGCAGACTCCTCCTCTGCCGTGGGTCAGGTCGCAGGTGTCGCCACAGGTTGTGATCGGATAGAATTTCCTTCGTTAGCATAATGACCGACCATCAACAAGAGGCCGCCCTATGGACTGGCATTACCATGACCAGCCAGGTGGTGGTGGGCGGCTCCTGTTAAACCTTCACCTCCTAAACATAGGCTCAGTGGGACCCAGCTCCCCCCACCCCAAACTCTCAGTGGAAACCAGCGCCCCCCACCCCAAACTCTCAGTGGGAACCAGCTCCCCATCTCGTAGTGGTAACCAGCGCCCCCGTCAACCTCACTGCTACTGCCTTCAAATACCTCTCTTTTCTCCCCCCTTTGCTCTCTCCCCTCCTATTTCCTTTCCCTCCGTCTCTCTCTCCCAGCGTCAATGGAACGCCACAAAGGCCCCTAAGATACAAGGTCATGGAGGGTCACCGCAGTTCATGACCCTTTGGAGGCTTGATGGCCCGTAACGACATGTGGGGGCATTGTTGTCCCTTCCCGGCCAAGTCATCTTTATTATTATCGTTTCACATTTTCTCCTCTGCATTCGTCCATTTTCCTTTGCCTTTTTCATTTGCATTGTTTAATTTCCTCCCCTGCATTCTTTTAGTTTCTTCAGCATTCTTCCTTTGCATTCTTTAATTTTACGTTGCATTCTTTCATTTTCTCATCTGCATTCGTCCATTTTCATCTGCATTATTATACCTTACTACACCTCCAATCTCCCCACCTGCACCATAATATGAGGTTAATTGGGCTGTTCTCGAGCCATAATTGCAGTAGTTCGTCTCAACGTTATTCTAGCGCCGGATTAGACCTTCTGGTGATTACCGCCATTTGTCAGGTTAATGGCAGCAGGTGTGCCAAGTGTGAAGGAGCCAAGGAGGGAGAATGACCTTCTGTTCTGCCATAAGAATCTATCCTATGGCTCTAAGATTACCAGATCAAGCCTGACCTCTACCCGCAACGTGTGGTCCTCCAGCCAGCTGATGTCGAGATGTACTCCTGGCCTCACACTCAACTCAACAGAGGTAAAAAAAACACTGAACTTACTGACATCCATAGCGAGGAGAGGTCCGCTATACATACACCTCTCACCGTCGTGTCCAAGCACTCGCCGAAGTTTCTCTGAGAGATGTGTTTAGATAATCTCTGATCGGTAAAACATCGAACCTTAAACGCTCAACAACGTCATCTTTGTTTGCGTTCATTGAGGGGGGATACCAACAATGACTTATAAAGGCTGTCCCCGGTGGGTCGAGCTGACAAGTTTTTATCAAGCACCGCAGCTGTGACGTAACTAAATGGCCCATAGTGAAAGTGTACCGATACCTGGGTGTCCCCCGGGGCGAGGCGCTGCTGGTCACGGCACTGGCAAGGACGGATGACAGGTCATAAGCGTCACCGAGGGGGAAAAGCCATACAAGATAGGTCACGGCTCTACCTATGTGTGGTGCTCCTGACACGAAAGGTTACGTTTATGGCCATGTAAGGGACCATACCTGGCAGGTCACGGCCGTGGCCACAATGGGGGACCAAAACATGAAGGGTCGCACCTCACCGCGTGCTGTCCATCAGAAAGGTTAACTTTAGTGAGCATCTCCAGGGTTCATATTCACAAAATGCAGAAAAGGAAGTTTAATTCAAACAGAAAAATATGATCAACAAACAGGTGAGTCAGGCCAGGCAGCTTGTAACAGGTGTGTCCTCCCAGCAGGACCTAAACCCCTTTACACCCCCCAATCTTGAAGGTCACGAAGGAACGCCGAAATATGGGAGGAGAAATGTGGTAGAATGTAGGCTCCGTTACCTCACCTCCTGTAGTTGATTTAACTTTACCGACTGTTGTTCCTCCACCTCCCTCCTCCTCGTCCTATTTCAATAAACATCTTGACCAACTTCATAAATTTAAGTAATAAACACAAGAGAATGATCACCTTAGTCTTGGCACGGCCTGAGTAACAGCCCTCGACACAACCCCAAACAAGAGCTTGAGGCTGTAACAACATCGTTGGTCGTGTTCACAACACGATTCATCAATGGGTGACCTCTGCAGCACGGTCACGCTCCGCACCCACCCGTGACGGGGTCAAATGAGCTACGGGCAAGTCCTCTCGCTGACACCTCGGGGTCACCCTCCTGCATCACGCTGCCAATATAACCAGAGCCTCACGCCCCGACGCCCTCACCGAGCCAAACAACTCCAGCTTACACAGGCTCAGGGGATCAGTTGGAGCAGCCTCAACCCGCCTCACCCACCACAACACCGTCAGTTAACCCGGAGCCGAATCTTGACGGTCCCTCTGTCAAGTTAACGACATTATTGACCTGTAGCGTCAACCACTGACCTGGACAGCCAGGTAAGGCAGAGGGACCATGAATGTGAGTGACGGATCAGGTGTTATCACGAGTGTTTGCTTCACCTGCCACCGACCACACACAAGTCTCCCTTCACCTAACAACCTCACTCATTATACCAACAACCATTACGGTTCCTTACAAGACGAACTCCAGCGTCTCAAGAAGGAACAAATTAAACAAGATATAAACAACACGACAAGAGTTGTCTCCATCATCAACACCACACACCACACAGCCCACCACAGCCCTGCCACACCACCACAGCCCCACCACACAACCCGCCACACCACCAGCCCTGTCACACCACCACAACCCACCACACCACACAACCCTGTCACACCACCACAACCTGCAACACCACACGCCCACCACACACAACCACACCACCCCACACACCACCACACACCACACCACAGCCCCACACACCACACCACAACCACACCAACCCGCCACACCACCACACCCCGCCACACCACCACAACCCACACACCACCACAGCCCCGCCACACCACCACCACAACCACACACCACCACAACAGCCCCACACACCACCACACACCCACCACACCACCACACAACCCCACACACACCACCACACAACCACTGCCACCACCACAACCCGCCACACCACAACCCGCCACACCACCACAACCCACACCACCACAGCCCCGCCACACACCACCACAAGCCCCGCCACACCACCACAACCCCACACCACCACACACACCACCACACCACCACACACCACACACAGACCCGCACACCACCACACACAACCCCACACACACCACAGCCCTGTCACACCACCACAACCCACACACCACCACACAGCAGCCCTGTCACACCACCACAACCTGCCCACCCCACACCACACAACCACCACACCAACCACCACACCACAACCACACACACACCACCACACCACAGCCCCTGTCACACCACCACACAACCCACACACCACCACAGCTCCCAAGGTCACACCACCACACAACCCGCCACACCACCACAGCTCCCACCACACACTGCCACACACCACAGCCCCGCCACACCACCCACACACCACCACAGCCCGCCACACACCACCACACACACAACCCACACACCACCACAAGCCCCACCACACCACTGCCACACCCCTGCCACACACAAACTGCCACACCACCACAGCCCCTGCCACACCACCACAGCCCCTGCCACACCACCACAGCCCACCACAACTACCTCCTACTAAAACGGCACTGACATTCCTCAAAGATCACTAACCAATACAAGTCACCCAAGTCGCACCGAAGGAAAGAGAAAAACAAATCATGAATTACACCTCAAAGTCTCAGCCAATCTTATCTCAGTAACACGGGCTCATAAACACACAAATCCTATAAAATTCTCTGGAGGAAATATCTACCTTTAAATGTCTCTTATAATCATAAAATAATCTGAGATAATCGAAGTATTTTAAAAGTCTAATAATCTTATAAATTTAGTGAGTTACAAAAATATAGACCAGTTTACAATAAGCTTCAGGTAAGAGGTTAATACACTTCCCTCCCAACTCAATAAGATTACTACACATCCAGTCACAACATACCTGACAGGACCACGGCTCTATTGCACGATACTGGGCGGTTGACACTATGAACACCGGTTTACGCACGTCTATAAACAGAGACTAAAACACTTAAGTAAGGATTTAAACACGGGAGCCAAGAATTCTACACTTAACACAAACACGGGAGCCAAGAATTCCACACTGACACTTGACTTATTTTTTTCCCTTCATCTAGTCCTCGTTTAGATCACTACCCTCACACATTCTCAATCTATAACACCCTGTAATTACTAAACTGTTATCTTCTACCTGATGTAATGTACTTCACCTAAACTATTGACCTAGTTCGTGTCTGTCCACCAATCACCATCGACACCATTTCCTCGTGTAGTGGCTAATTACGGCAAGTGAAATAAAAGATCCCAAGACGGTGAGGTGCCGGGGGGAACACCTACTGTACCTCTCCTCCAGCAACACCCGAAGGAGAGAGAGAGAGAGAGAGAGACAGAGACAGAGAGAGAGACAGAGAGAGAGAGAGGAAACTTCACCTAACCAACATACATATTGACTTAGGAGAGAAGGATCTTAAGAGTACCTGAGTCTGGTGGGTTATCAATGTTTACCTGGTGATTACCTGTACGTAACCAGACAATTAACGTGTAGGAGGATGCGAATGATCACTGTCTTCTCAGCTTATAGTGATTCTTGATATGGTGAAGTGTGTGTGTGTGTGTATGTGTGTGTGTGTGTGTGTGTGTGTGTTGGTTGACCTTGGCTGCCCTATAAGTAAGTGGTATGTTTGACACTTTCACCGTGAGTGTGTTGGGAGTCGCCCTAATTATTGTATTGTCTCCTTCCCCTCCCCATCCCTCCACTCTCACTTCTGTCCACCCTTACTCCTCCCTTTATTGTCACCCCTCATTCGCCTCACTCCAATATCACCCCTTCCTGCCTTCCCCATCACCACCCTTCCTTCCCCTCCTCCACCATCATCCTTCCTTCCTCCACCACCACCACCACCTTCTTCCCTCCCTCCCACCATCACCCCCTCCTTTCCCTCCATCACTAAGCCCCTCCCTCCATCCCACCCCCCCTGTTGCCTGGCTGGACGTGCTCTTAGATCCTTGTCGTCGCCTGAACTACAGCTGACCGCACCACTGACCCTATTAACCTTAACGACCCTCACAGCATTATATTATTGACCTCTCGTGACCTTGACTGACGGGTTGTCTTGTTCTTTACTTCCTCCCTCTGTTCTTCACGCCACAGGTCATCCTCCCCCTCTGTTCTTCACGCACAAAGACTACAAGTTTGGGGGACATACTGTGAACACCTACCTACAGTAAACACACTTAACTTCTGTAACTATCCTGTATTCTATAACTCAATTACTGTAACTATACTCCTACTAAATTACCACAACAATACTTCACTATGCCTAGGTACTCTGCACTGTATTTCTAAATAAATTATTGTATCTAAAAAAATAAACTATCTAAAATCTCTTGAAGGCACAGTCACTAGTCACCACACTCACACACGAATAATTTACATAAGCAAACACACATTTATAAACCTTGATACATCAGGTAAGGTAAGGTAGCCATGTTTACGAACCTCCAGCAATACGAGTCCAGGTAACCGGCAGGCAATGATAACGAGTAGGTTTCACACACACACACACACAGGTAAACCCGTCAGACACCACCAAGTCGAGGGCCTAAAATAGCCTGTGATGTGAGAACTGCCGTTGACAACTTGGCAAAACAAAGACCAACGAAAACTTGGCAACAGGGTTCACCATGGCCACGAGTATGAGACAGTTACTCTCCCCCCCTCCCCCCTCCCCTAACCACACTATGAAGAGGGGGGAGGGGAGGAGTTGGGGACGCGGTGGTGTGTTGCCAGAATAGTAATAACAACCACACCGGGACATATATTCACTCCCCATAGCCCAGACGGCCATCAAAACAGTGTCACCAAGTCCAACATAAAACACGACAGTCGACGGCAAATAAATAGTTAAGGGCGACAACAAGCTAAAGTTCAAGACAGGATCTATCAAGTTCAAGACAGGATCTATCAAGTTCAAGACAGGATCTATCAAGTTCAAGACAGGATCTATCAAGTTCAAGACAGGATCTATCAAGTTCAAGACAGGATCTATCAAGTTCAAGACAGGATCTATCAAGTTCAAGACAGGATCTATCAAGTTCAAGACATCAGCCAACAGGTTCAAAAATTACGACCAAGAGATTTGACTGACAGGACGCGGGGACGGCACCAGCGAGGAGGGTAACCGCCTCTGTATAAAAACCTCGACCCAAAGCTGATTCAGGCTAAAGAGATCACGAACTCCGTAGTGCCAGGCGCGGCGTGACCACATGAGGCAGGTAAACCAAGGGACAGGTGCCAAGAGAGTGACCAGAGTGGCGGTGGCTAGAGCCAAACATCGGTGCCAACCTCAAAGATGCAGGTTAATAGTGACCCGCCGGTTGCCACCACCCCAGTACACCGTTGACAGGGAGTCCTTTAGAGTCCTGTGAGGTCTTTGAGTCATCCTGTGAGTCCATTAAACATAGGAGTCCTTTATAGACCTGTGAATCCTTTAAGAGTCTTGTGGGAGCCTTAGAGTCCTGTAAGGTCCTTCCTCTCACTTGTGTATCTCGCTGAAGCTGCTACGAGGATACAAAGATATAAATAAAATATTCTACTAAACGTCGTATATAAACAAAACAAAACACCCAGATGCTCGTGAACCTCACAGTGTGTGTTCTCTTCCTCACTGTATCACCATCAAGATGTTATGGTGAGGACAGACGAGGTGTTGATGGTGTACTCTACCGCCACCACACAGCTGGCTAATCTCTCGCTACACATGTGTGCATAGTTTACCCTGAGAGTGATGGCTCCCCCCCCTCTCCCCCGTGTCACATGAGTTTGAGTCTAATTATAGTTATATAAAACAACCTCGTGTCGACCTTCAATACGTTAATTCATAGAGAAATCAATATAAACAACATATATTGATCTCCCTGTAATCCTCTCTCTCTCTCTCTCTCTCTCTCTCTCTCTCTCTGTATCATCTAGATAGCGAGTGTCTTGTATCTTGTATTATCAGCTGAGTGTCAACGTCTGTGCCAGTGAGGTGAGAGGTGCCAGGCCAGGGAGGGAGGGAGGGAGGAGTGCCAGGCGAGGGAGGGGGATGAGGAGTGCCAGGCGAGGGGGTGGGGAGTTGGAGGTGTCGGCACTCCCAGACGGGTGATATCACAGCCAGAATTCACCTCCACCTGGTAACACCCTCCACAGTCCTCTTCCTCCCTCATTCCGTTGTACCTGTGTCATACTCTCTCTCTCTCTCTCTCTCTCTCTCTGATAACTGCATTCAACTGATACCATTATGCAGTCACTGACACCACCCAGCTCTCTCTCCAGGTGTTACAGTGCTTCCTCTGATAAGGTGATATAATCTTCTGATATCACCGCTGGCTCCTTCACCCCCTTACCTCCCCCAGGCTAGTGTCATTTCCTACACCACGGTCACCACCCCCCCCTTACACACACTTCCCCATCAATACCAGAATAGGAAGATTACACAATGGTCTTGGCACCAACCCAACAGCTGACACACACACGTACACACACACCTCAATACAGTACCTCAGATTAACTCCAGGTAAACACGAGGTAAATCTTAATTAAAACTCAATTCCCCCAACCCCAGGTAAACCTCAGGTGAACTCAGGTGTAAACTCTACAAGACTTCGCAAACTTGCTGTCTCCTCTATGATATTGAAGACCGTGTGTCAGGTATACCAATTGCCATAACTCCTACCTGGGCAGGTGTGAGGGACACTATGGTAGGACACTAAGGGTAATATAGAAACCCAGCAAGGAGGGGGAACGGGTGGGAAAGAAGAAGGGGAGAGGGAAGAGATGGACTGAATAAAGGGAAATGAGCATGGCGAAACGAGAGGGAAAGGGTAGGGGCGGGAGAGAGAGGGAGGAGGGAATGTCTAGTCGTTCATGTAAAAAAAAACACGAAAAACGACAATCAACCAGTGTATACCTCCCTCCCCCCACACACACCGTCCTGCCATTCATTGTGTCATTCAATTCACCACATTATCTTACTTATACAATGGCAACACATTCAACACACGTCAAGCTCACGAGTGTGTGTGTGTGTGACGTGTGTGTGTGTGTGTGTGTGTGTGTGCGTGTGTGTGTGTGTGTGAGTGTGAGTGTAGTATTCACAGCCAATTATCACCAACAACAATATACCATCACAGATAAACAAAAATGGGAAACTAGTAAAGGTTTCCCCAGTTCCTCTCCTCTCACCCTCCATCTCCCTCAGTACTCCTCTTCCCCAATCCCCCTTAACCCAACCCAACCATTTCCCTCCCCCTCGGCGCGGCGTGTCTACACAAACTATTTCCCACTGAAACACAGCCACCCTCACCTCTGTGCCTTACCAACACTCCCAGAGTTTTTTTGGCGATGGTGTGGTAGAGGTGGCGATGGTGTGGTAGAGGTGGCATTGGTGTGGTAGAGGTGGCAATACTAACCTGGGTACAAGAAGCCACGTGTGTGTGTTAGAGGTAGTGGAAGGGAAGGTGTAGGTGTCACATGTCGCAGGAACAACTGGGGTAGTTCCTCAAAGTATTCGACCCACTCAGTACTCGACCATGCCAAAATTCGACCATACTAATACTCGACTCTCTCGGTACTGGGCCACTCAATACTCGACCATACAAACCCTCGACTCCTCTATCACTTGACCATCTCTAGACACGGCTCTTAAAACTCGCCTCGATCCTTTTGGGTATTCGACCTCCTCAGCTTCAAACAATCTCAGCCGTACACCACGCTCCCCCGCCCACAGTAATATGACACACCCGGTTAAGTTCGCCACTCATTCACAGTCTGCCTTTGTGACTGTGAATGAGCCTTGCTTATATTTCCTCTGGTTAAGTGGCGGACAAATCTCTCTCCACAACCCTGATGAAGAATTAACTATTAGCTCGCCTCAGCACCAGGACCTGCCTCTTGGCCCTGGGTGTTATGACAACAGGGTGCCAGAGTGTTGCTTTCTGGGCTACTTCACGTCACACACAAGAGAGACCCCTAGACATGCTATGGTGATAAGGTCGTTTAGTGTCAATACCCCAGAGATAAATTTACGGTTTGATGTGGTTTACAGACTAAAATGAGCTGGAATAATGTTTAAAACAGACCATCACTCGTACCCACCCCTCCTACAGCAGTTAAGGACAGTAAGCTAGTTAAGAGTCACGAAGCTCACGTCAGAGACAACCCCCATAACTTACTGTTCTTCCTGGCGATGTCCACGTCGACGGAGATGCCCTTTTTGCGCCTGATCTTCTGTTCGTCCGCGTCTTCATCCTCCTCCTCCTCCAGTTCGAAGTCCTTCATGTGGGCGATGCTGCGGGGGACGCTGTTGTACAGATAGGCTTCCTTCCTGTTCCGGGGCGGCGTGTGCATGGTGGCGCTGTTGAGGCTGATCTTCCGTGGAGGCACAGGAGAACGGAGTGCCGGGTCCCGATTACTGGCTGACACTACTGACGAGTGCCGCCGTGTCTTCTCCTGTACCCTAAGTCTATCCATCACTCCTTCCTTCCTCCACAACAACAACCAAACAGTAAGTCGATGTAACAACCCTTATCTCACAAACACAACGTCACTGTAGCGATTATTTCAACACAACGTTCCTCCCCCACGGGACATAAACACTGTATTATGAACGTTCACTACTGATGATATTCCTCCAATCAGAACAATGAAGAAGCACTTGAGTCTACGAGGGCTGTGTGGGGCAGGTGGTGGTGGGTGAGAGGGCAGGAGTGTGGGGATGGCGCTGCTACCCTGGTGGTGGCCGCTCGGGGACTGCCGCGGATTGTTCACTCAGGATATGACATCAACTCGACATCATTCCAACAGAGTTACCTAATCTCATCTCAACTCCCACTACATTCAATTACTCACTACTGTGGTATTACTCTTGATAAACTAACTAGTCTCGTCGTTGTTGTTTTAAAGAGATAATACAAAAAAAAATCATGTGAGATATCCTACTGTTGAATTTACCCTCATATTTTTGTACTGCGTCTAGTGAAACAGAAAATACTAAAGTTATGTAAACGTTGACAACCCGAGTTATCAAGTGGGCCAGTCTGCACGCACGATAACGAATCAGTGGCATGACAACACCCCCAAAATTCCCCCCCCGTGTAACGCTGATGCCGGCAGAGGGCGGGTGTGTCCCTCCTCGCTATCCCTCTCTCTACCTTCCACCCACACCACCACCACCACACAGCCCAGGTACACAAGGTGAATATCAAGTAGGGATTGAAACATTTTACTTAACCGGAAATTGTAAACTTTTGAAAGAACACCTGATGAATAAATTAACTGAAGGAAATGAATGACAAGGTGTTAAATACATACTGAACTGTTATGGTATTTTCACAGGTAAAGGATTTTGTTTAATTAGACCAGAGTACAAGGTTAAGGTGTACACCGAGGTGATGAACGGCTGCAACGCTCTTATAGTCAGAACCAAGGTGGCCACAGCTGGTGCCTGATGTGAGGGAGGGAGCTGAGGATGGTACCAGCCACGAGGTAAACACGCATCTCCTTAACGCCGAGTAGAAGTAATCGGCACACCTGAAGGTTACCTGAACACACCTGAAGACTACCTGAACACACCTGAATGAACTTCTCTCTCCCACTTTATGGTCAACCCTTTACGGGGAAATCCTATGTCAGTTAACGTCAACACAAACATTACGAGTTTATTTACAACCTCTACGAAATATCCCAAGAGGTGTTTAATGCATAAGACCCGGGGAGAGAGGGAGGGAGGGAGGGAGGGAGGGTTGAAGGTCCGCCCGTTCGTCCGTGGTGGCCGCTAGTCGGGTACAAGAATGTGGCTCATCTCTAGTGTAGCACAGTACCCCCCGAGGCCACTTGGTAGTCGCAACACACATACGCCCGCCCGCCCGCCCGCACTACAACTACGTCACCGCTCATTACAACCATCCCTCTTGACCTTATACACTAACAATCTCCCCCCCCCCTCGTACTCCTTCAACCTTTATTAAGAGAACCGAGGTGAATGCTTGACCTTAGATGGATAGGTGGATGCTTGACCTTAGGTGGATAGGTGGATGCTTGACCTTAAGTGGATGGTACTCCTTCGTCAGCGTCGTCCCCGTAGTGATCTGTTCCCCCAACTATCGATTTTTCTAGATAGATTAAAAAACCATATGTTGTTGTTTAGGGTCTGAGTATTAGAGACTCCATACCGTGGGCTGCGGCAGGAAGGAACTGGGGGGGGGTCCTTAACGAGAAGCGGGGGTGGTAGCGGGGTGCAGCTAATTCAGGAAACTTTAGGTGACATTTGAGTATGGAGTCCTATATCCTGCCGTGTGTGTTTTCCTGTCCTATCCATCCATGTCCGGTGAAACACACACACACACACACACACACACACACACACACACACACACACACACACACCAAGAATCCCATACAAATTCGAACATTGTATTTAAGCGATAATAACACTAGTGACAACGTGGCGAGTGACACAAGGGGTCACCCACCACACAGGTACCCGCCATACTGATTATACCTCCTGCTACCTGGTGCTCCCATGTCGCTGATAATCTCATCACCTCTACTTGTGTTGATTAGTCAGACATCACTGTTTCACCTGAAGCCTGACACCACCGCTCTACTACACACACAGAGCTATACTGGCCTACATCACCGTGGCACACCTGCAGCGACTACACGCACCCTCACAGGTGTTCGTGGTGGAGGGAGGGACACACACACCTGCTGTTACAGAAATAATTCACTAAATATCATAGGATAGTAACATACACACATACATACACACAAACATACATACATGGTAATGAGGGTTACCTGGATAAATGCTTTGACGCTTCCTCCCCTCCCCCCACCTTTGTTATGTGTATATGAGGTAACACCCCACCCCAGAGTAACAGTATAATGTATCTCCATGTGCTAATTCACCCCCCCCCCTGCTATCCCCAGACACGAGTCATACCGTGTACGAGCAATAAAGCCACGTTGTTATATATATCAACCTGAGGGGGGGAGGGAGGGAAGGGGGAGAAGCTGCATCCCCCCTCCCCTGGCGTGTCAAGTAACCGTAAGACCATCCCCAGGGTAGATTGCTGTAGGACCTGGAGGTAGATCAACACCCCCACTCACTCCCTCCCCTCCTACCCCTAAAAGCTGGTGCAGAGACGAGTTTATTGGCTATCCCCCTCCTCACCTCCCTCCCTCCCTACCTACTCCCCCACTTGGTTCTCCTTGCATATGCTTTCTGAGACTGGGTTCATTGTCACTTCACCCCCTCCTCCCCCCCTCTCCCAGGTAAAGATGTAGCCCCCCCACCGGTGTAAGCTGTACTGTAACTATTTATTATTACGGGCTATTAAACCACATAAGACAAACCTGTTATTATTGTTATGCATGACATCCCCTGACACCTGCTCCTCTTACACCTGTCCTCTCCCTTAATGAGATACCTGATGCTGTTCTTGTTTCCCGCCTGTCCTTTCTCAGGTGTCCGGGCGAGAAGGAGGGAAGGCGAGAAGGAGGGAGGGGATAGGTGGGAGTTGCCACGCCCTTAAAGTCAACAACACCCTGGCCTCGCCTCGCTCCGTCACACACACACACACACACACACACCCGTTGTTCTCTCCCCTCACATATTTTATTAACACACATTACACACCCTAACACATTACACAATAACACACCCTTTTATGAGAGAGAGAGAGAGAGACCACGTGAAAATCTAACACATTTCCTCTACAGTTTCCTATCTAAAAGAAAAAAGCAAACAAGCTTCTACAGAAGGTATCTACAGTAGTTGGCTTAGCGTGGTGGCGTGCTACAGGAATACAGGTAACAGCAGCTAGGTTAATCAGCTGATCACCTGGGGGGAAGATTGGCCCCAGGCAAAGGTCAAAGCAACACACACCTGAACTAAATCACCTCAAACAAATCTTTTTAAAATACGCAACACAAATATTCCCAACACATAAATAAATAAGAACAACAACAACAACTCAATATTTTCAGCACAAACAACAACACAAAATCCCCCCCCCCAAAAAAAAATCTGTAAAATAACAAAATCACTACTAAATAACACTCTAGTCAACAAAATAACAATCAAGAACATAAAAATTCGTGACACTTTCACCAATTAGGTTAAAGTTCCTCCAATCACCTTTAACCACAGCGAACGTAAACTGCTGGGAGGGATTAATGTGAGATTGCTGGGAGAAGTGGAAATCCTGAGGTTGCTGAGAGGTAATTCCTAGCTCCAAACACCTGTCACTCTCCCCAGCCCAAACACCTGCCCCTCTCCCCAGCCCAAACACC
Source organism: Homarus americanus (assembly GCF_018991925.1). NCBI lineage: Eukaryota > Metazoa > Arthropoda > Malacostraca > Decapoda > Nephropidae > Homarus > Homarus americanus. Next base: position 742,478 of record NW_024716703.1, on the reverse strand, counting down.
TGCCACTCTCCCCAGCCCAAACACCTGCCACTCTCCCCAGCCCAAACACCTGCCACTCTCCCTAGCCAAAACACCTGCCACTCTCCCTAGCCTCAACATCTGCCACTCCCCCAGCCCTAACACCTGTCACTCTCCCCAGCCCAAACACCTGCCACTCTCCTAGCCTCAACACCTGCCCCTCTGCCCAGCCCTAACACCTGTCACTCTCCCCAGCCAAAACACCTGCCACTCTCCCTAGCCTCAACATCTGCCACTCCCCCCAGCCCTAACACCTGTCACTCTCCCCAGCCCTAACACCTGAGGCCTAATGAGTAATTTATATCGATCAGTCTCGTAAAACTTCCATCAGTCAGATCAGAAGGTGTTGCATCGACTCAAATCAAAGTAAAAAATTATCCAATCAACTAAATTACACACTATGGTTAGTTAAGTGCAGTGACGCACCGCAACAAGAGTATGTGACGCACTGTACCAAGAGTATGTGACGCACCGTAACAAGAGTATGAGACGCACCGTAACAAGAGTATGTGACGCACCGTAACAAGAGTATGTGACGCACCGTAACAAGAGCATGTGACGCGCCGTAATGTTACCCTCGCGTTCACAGGTAGTGGGGGGAAAGGGGGGGGGGACGACCCGCACACCTGTCTCTCAGCTGATGTAGATAAATAGGTCATTACAGTACAGTCATCATGAGTTTTGGCTCACACTAACTATCGACCACCTGAGCCAGTCTTCACCTGTCATCAACACGTAATTATGCGATACGTGTCAGGTACAAGATTACCAGTACATGTATTACACCTATGCAAACTTTGGATCACCGGAAGAATATCCACCCCAGCTAATTTCACCTGAAGATTAACCTAACCTAACCTGTCCTCGTCCCTATAAATAGTGTCATGGTGGTTAGGTTAGGTTAGAGTGGTTTATCTTCAGGTGAGATGAGCTAAGGTGGGAAATCTCTTAATGGGTTATGTATACGTCATGGAGTGTTACAGTAACCAGGTAACACACACACACCCGAGGCTGAGTTACTACACCACGTGAACACCTCACCACCTGGTGTCTCCATGACCACATGAGGTCCTTCATATCAACACCCGAGGACGAGTTACTACACCACGTGAACACCACCCCACACCACCCGGTGTCCCCATGACCACACGAGGTCCTTCATATCAACACCCGAGGACGAGTTACTACACCACGTGAACACCTCACTACCTGGTGTCTCCATGACCAGCCCAGGCTCGGGCCATCAACTGTAAACTATAATAATTTGTATGTTCAATCATTGTTCCTTCTTCTTTCAGTAATGAAAGCTTTTGTTTAACGACCCACCCACCCCATGTCTTTGTATGTAACAAGTCATTTTTGTCCAATGTATATTTTCAGCCTTCGGGCTGCCGACTTTTTCAATAAACCGTTTATTAATATTATTATTATTATTATTATTATTATTATTATTATTATTATTATTATAATACACACACCTCCACCACCGAGTCAGTTTTGATAATACAGAAGAAACGTGAAGCCAACTCACCCTTCGCCTACAATCATCACGTTACCAGATATAAAATGAGTCAGGTAACTGGTTAATACAATTTCACTTAATAAAAAAAACTTGTCCAGGTACGTTAAAGGTTAATAACGTGTGTGAACGATAATAACACGAGTACAGTAATGTTATTTTGGGTTCAGGTCGTTCAAGAGGTAAAAATTAACACAAATAACACGTAACATTCTGGTGATAATTGATTAGATGTGATAATATGACATTTCTAGTTGTTATGACTTATGAGGAGTGAGCGAGGAGGTGAGACTACTACTTGTGAGGGAGAGATTGAGGGAGGGAGGTGGTGAGAGTACTGCTTGTGAGGGAGAGATGATGCTAGACTACTACTTGTGAGGGAGAGAGAGAGAGAGAGATTGAGGGAGGGAGGTGGTGAGAGTACTGCTTGTGAGGGAGAGATGATGCTAGACTACTACTTGTGAGGGAGAGAGAGAGGGAGGGAGGTGGTGAGAGTACTGCTTGTGAGGGAGATGATGCTAGACTACTACTTGTGAGGGAGAGACGGAGGGAGGGAGGTGGTACTATACTACTGCTTGTGAGGGAGGGAGAGAGATGGTTCCAGACTACCACCACCACTACTACTACTACTACTACTACTTGTGACGGAGAGACTAATGGCAGCAGACCCGTCAGTAAGTGAATCACCTCATACGGTGGTTAACCAAGGACACAATCTCCACTGTTCCGTTTGGCTAACCCCCCCTCCTCCTCACCGCTAACCACTGTGTAAATATCACCTACCTGTCTCCCTCTAGTGTCACATTACCTCACCTATATTGCATGGTGAACTGGCTAAAAATAGATAGATAGATAGATAGATAGATAGATAGACAGATAGATAGATAGATAGATAGATATAAGATGCACCGTCCATCCGCCACAAAGTAATGTTATATACGTTATTTCACTCACTTTTGCTACAGTACGCTACAAACTAACGCACCTGCTACAAAAAAAATGCAAATCCTTTACCGTGATAAGACAGTAAACACAATTAAAACTTTCGGAACACTTGACACGACTAACAAACTTGTGATAAGACTTGGACACGAATATACCAATCTGGCCTTCAATGACACAGCACCTGAGTTAATTAAAAAGCCCACCTGTGCCCCCCAAAACACTAATTAAAACATATTATACTTTCATACCTGTAATAATGAAAACACAAGTCAATTAATGTTACCTGTACACACACACACACACACTGTAATTGGTGTACAGAGTGAACATACATAACGTGATTCAGTGCGTTATGCATTACATCACTACGAGTCCCTTAATTACGAGTGCCTTAACTACCACTACTCGTGTCTGGTGCTAGCGAGGAGGCAATGGTGGTATAGTGGTGAAAGAGTTTATTTACTTAACTTTAAACACGTCTCCACTACTCCCAGCACATTACAAATACATCATCACTACTCTCACTGCCAGCCACCTTCAACATCTCACTATTATGGGTTAAATAATTTCCTTTAACAAACACCAAAACCAGATACAGGTTAAACGCATCATTATCAAAACACTAAAAAAAAAAAATCATCAAATCTCTCTTTCCACAAGGCGACACTCACAAGGGTTAGATCAAAACAACACATTTCTTAACTCGCAACAAACACGCGCCATTAGGACTAAACACACAGGAGAGATTGTATACTGTTTGTGTGTTTGTCTCTACAGGTACTCAAAGCATCACCCGACCAGCACCACCAACACGTGCAATCAAATCAATAAGTCGTGATACAGGTGATGATTGCTGCTCTACCAACAGGTAATCAAAAGGTGAGGCACACAAGTGAGGTGGGCCAAGCCAGGGGGGGCGGACTCTCAAAGTTGCGTATGTTAATTTTTTCCCGTAAATGGACATATGAGATTGAATTGACTCAGTCTCAGAGTTAGGTAACCATCTTCATACGGCAGTTCGGTGAAAAATTAAGTGTATTTAACTTTAGGATTCTGCCTCCAGGTCTACAGGAGTATACAGAAGAAGCCCACACCGTCAGCAGCAACAAGCAGTCACAGTGGTGGCCGCCCCCATCTGCGTCACCAACAGGTGTTCCTGCAGCTACTACAGGTAAACAACACACACCTCTCCTCCTACCAGTCCAAACCCAATGATATTATTAAATATATTTGTGTTGACTTATACACGAGGAAGTGTGCACAAAAAAGCCAAATAAGCGATATTGAATGACAGCTCGCAGGCGTTCCTTCATCCCAATCAGTGCATTACAGGAACTGATTGTTGGGTTCACCTGTTGTGCTTCCTATTGGGTGGTGGACTGGTGGAGGGGTTGGAGTACAGGAGGGAGGGTCCAGGTCCACGACACGCTACACACCAACACAGGTCATGCACGTGACGGGTCCCGCCTACCTATCAACTGGTAGATGTTGAGTGTGTAGACTATACCTTTGAACTTGCAGAGAGATTCCTCATATCCGCCGAAAGTCTTGAAATCGGCGCCTGTGTTGTGCCCGTCCCGGGTACCATTTGCCCGGGCCTCGGCCGGGTCGAAGCCCAGCCGGTCCTTGTAGTAGTGCTGCGTTGACATTGTGAGGATAGAGCGGGGTAGTGAGCGCCTATCAGCAAGGGCTAACACTAGTGGACAATAACGAGGGCAGCAGCAGCAGCGGGTCGCGGGGTACTAGAGTCACTAGCTACACTGGACTAACTAAAGGGGTGGCGGGGCCGTAACACCACCGCACCCTCCACACACCGCCTGATTCAGGGGCTTAACTGACTGTCGCTGGCTGGGTCCCGCGGCCTACACTACCCGCTCCTCCCTCTCTCCCCGCCCACAACTCCTCTCTTCCTCCTCCTCCTCCACCCAGGACCCGGGCCTGCCCTGCTCCCGGGGATCCTACCCACGCACCAACACACGCACGCACACACCGCCAGTCCTTCTCACGTCGCACACACACACACACACACCTCCACCCTCAGCGTGATGCAGGGGGCGCAGGAGTTCCGTCCACAACACTGGCTAACTCCACACTGGCTATCCGCCCGCAGGCACACACAGCCCGCGGCCACAAGACGCTCCAACAATATGGCTGCTGGTGGGTGCACTAAACTCAACGCTTCGCCGACCACACTAACTACCAACTTCTACAGGCAGTTCTGCTGGGCCTTACAGCCTGTCCTACCCTCGACATATCCTGTAGCAGTGTGTGGGAGAGGCGGCGGAGGCAGTGCATGCAAGAGGAAGTAGCGGTAGGAGTGGCAACGCGAGGAACGGGGGGGGTGTGAGGGAGGCACCACCTGTGTGTGTGTTAGTGGTCCAACACCTGCACTACCAGCCACGTGATCATCCCCCCCCCACCACTACTACAACACACTATCTACTTATCACTGCCCACTCTAGCCCTCGCCCTCAACAACAAGAGTCACCAGTGTTGTCGTAATGTTATACTAATCTTTACCCGGCGAGGTTACTGCCCACAAACACACACCTTAAAACATAAACAACCAATTCACTGGAGTAATAAACTTGTTAAAAGGATCCATCACGAATTATTTTCACTCTTGTTGGGGTAATACTTCTACTACTACAACAAAAACAACTACTAACACGACGACTACAACTACTACTACTACTACTACTACTATTATTAACAATCTCACCTCAGTACACACACTACAGTATATCCACCAGTCATATTCTTGGTTCCACTTCACGTATTAAATATAAATCGCAGTTCTGCCTTGTGGTGTTATTATGGGAAGTAAGTGGGCGGGGCTTCCTGTGTGACGTCATGGTTACGTCACCTGTCCCCTCCCCACACCTGCCGCCTTTACCTTAACTCTTAATAAATATCAAACTTCCTGTTCGTGTGTGTGTGTGTGTGTGTGTGTGTGTAAATCTTCAGCCTTTCGCATGCGATTATTTAACTTAATTCAATTCTTATGTTCGTATTTTGTTACATTATTCAGTGTTGTAAATAATAATAACAATAATAACAACTACAAGAAGAGTAATAATAAAAATAATTATCACAACAATAACAATAAGCAACAACAACAACACTAGCTACACCTCTCAGCTGTTTCCTCCCAGAGCGGCGGAAATCCTACAAAGGATGGGAGTAGTTCCTTCAAGGAAAGACACATTAAGGAGTAACTACACCCACCAGGTACAGTACTACACCCTAGCAACACACTTACACCCACCAGGTACAGTACTACACCCAGCAGGTACAGTACTACACCCTAGCAACACACTTACACACACCCACCAGGTACAGTACTACACCCTAGCAACACACTTACACCCACCAGGTACAGTACTACACCCAGCAAACACTTACACCCAGCAGGTGCAGTGCTAAAGACACCCACACCAGGTGCAGTGCTACAGTACTTACGCAGCTGCAGTGCTACACTAGCAACACTTGCAGCAGGTACAGTACTACACCCTAGCAACACACTTACACCAGCAGGTGCAGTGTTTTACACCCTAGCAACTGCACTTACACCCACACCACAGTGCTACACCCACAACACACTTAGCACCCACCAGGTCCAGCAGTGCTACACCCCTAGCAACACGCCCACACCCACCAGGTGCAGTACTACACCCTAGCTTACAACACAGTGCTACACCCTGTGTACACTTACACCCAGCAGGTACAGTACTACACCCCAGCAACACACCCTCACACCCACCAGGCAACACACACCAGCAACACTTACATACAGCAGGTACAGTAGCAACACACTACACCCCCAGGTACAGTGTGTACCACACCCCAGCAACAACACCTTACACCCACCAGGTACAGTACTACACCCTAGCAACACACTCACCCAGCAGGTGCCAGTATGTACCTCCTGCAGCGTATTACACTACCACACACCACCTGGGGACCAGCACAGTACACCCTTGAAGCAACACACTTACACCACCAGGTACAGTACTACACCCTAGCAACACACCAGGTGCAGGTACTACACCCACAACACACTTGCAGTACTACACCCTGGCAACACACTTACCTGGTGCAGTACTACCCTAACACACTTACACACAGGCACAGTACCTTACACCCTAGCAAATGCTTTGCAGTACTTAGCAACACGCACCCACCAGGCAACACCTTACACCCACAGGTACAGTCACACCCCAGCAACACACTTACACCAGGTGCAGGTACAAAGTACACCCTAAGCAACAACTTCACGCACACCAGGTACTGCACAGCAACACACTTACACCTGGGTACTACTACACCCTAGCAACACACTTACACCCACCAGGTACAGTACTACACACCCAGCAACTTACACACAGGTACACTACACCCTAACAACTTGCCCACCCAGCAGGTGCAGTACACACACCCAGGTACAGCAACACACTTACACCCACCAGGCACACAGTACTACACCCTAGCAACACACTATACACCCACAGCCCAGCAACACACTTACACCCACCAGGTACAGTAGTACTACACCCTAGCACACACTTTACACCCAGCAGGTGCAGTAACACACCTAAGGCACTTGTGTGTGCTCACACCTACACTTACACCAGGTACACAGTACTACTAGTACTACCCACAGGTACCACACCCTAGCAACACACTTACACCCACCAGGTACAGTACACACCCTAACAACACAAACTTCACTCTCATCAAAGTTTATAAAGCTGGAAACACACACACACACACACACACACACACACACACACACACACACACACACACACACACACACACACAAATTACATGAAAAAATTACTATATATTACACGTTGAGATTAAAACAGGTGAGATAATTAGTCATACACCTGGGGAATGTTGCTCTCCACCTGGTCTGGTCTCTGGGTCCCTCTCCACCTGGTCTGGTCTCTGGGTCCCTCTCCTCCTGGTCTGGTCTCTGGGTCCCTCTCCTCCCTTCAACCTGGCGATCATTAGCGAACTCCACCCTGTTGGTGTTTCCTTTCCCTACCTTCCTCCTCCCCCCACCTGCTTGACGAGACACACACACACACACGCGTCACTCACCACACACACACACATCCTCACCACACACACACACGTCACTCACCCACACACACGTCACTCACCACACACACAGATCACCATACAAGCCTTAGGTCACATGGTCTTTAACTCAGTATAACCATATATGTACTACAGGTGTACCCCAACCACTTCAGGGGGGCGTAGAAGGGCCTCCTGGCTGACTCACTCGGGGGGCACGCCAAGACCTAGCCACCAACGCCCCTCACCAAGACTAACTCAGGTACACCAGATCACCAATATGGATGACTCACTACACTTCAGACATGTTCAGAACTTAACCCTTTTTGACAATGATGGTTTAACCCTTTGACGATGATTATTTAACCCTTTGGAGGATAATTTAACCCTATGGCGTCTATTATTTAACCCTTTGATGACGAGTTAACCCTTTGAATACGACAATTTAACTCTTTACGGACAAATATATATAAATCTTCAGGACTCAAAGGGTTAATATAGTCTCGGTAAAAATCTACATTGATGCCCAAAACTACAGTGAGAATGTAGAATGTTTATTTACAGCTTATGTTAAAGGAATGTAGGATCCAACAGCTTAACCTACAGAAAGTTGTAAAGAGGTGTTGTCGTCGCCCCTCCCTCCCCCCCCAGCGGTGTGGAGAAGGGCAATGCGACACACACACAGGTATGAAGAAGGCAGCTATACCAGGCCCTCGGGTAATTATCCCTAAGACGGCCAGCCTGGCGCCATGGCCCAGAATGCCAGAGTCTTGACACCATCATCAACGGTCTATCACTTTACTAAATCACTCTCGGTCAGTTCCGCATACCCCGATACCTGCTGGTGAGCCTCAGACAGACACTCTCACAACCACATCTCGGTGACCATACCTGCCATACTCTTCACTTATATATACAGTGATGTTAAATGCAGGCAATGGTCAAGTGTTGTGTTGCATTACCTCGTCCCCATTCAAGAGACAGTGAGTGCCACATACAACTGACACTACGACCTAATTCCACAATACAGTGCCACATACTTCACTTACACATACCCTCAACAGTGCCAAATACACAGACACCATTGCGCTTCATTTCAGGTGCCAGAAGAGAGGATGGAGAGGGGAAGTTGGTGTGTAAGTAAACTGGCACTCTGGGCGGAGACGTGACCCTACACCACAATGAGGGACCCCCACGCATCCCCCCCCTTCACCCTACAATGACCACTAGACTGACAGGCCGCTTGGTTGAGAATTAATCACCAAACACCTTGTACCTGTGTGTACTGACTCGGGTCCTGTTTTTTGGTGAATGCATTTACAGTCAGTGCCTCTGTAAGTCCAACTCCTTCATGGCAACACACACACACACACACACACACATTCCTACGTTATTTCTAAAGCCAAATAACTCCTAACAAACACAGTATGATCAGCAGGACGGCTGCCTACACAACACTGACTAACTGCACCTGCGGCCAACACAGCTGTCATATCAATCTTTCTCGCTTTGTTGCTCACCATCTATAAGTGACACCTGTAGGATCTCCCTCCCTCAACACCACCACCAACTGACTTACTCCTTCACCATCACCACCATCACCAATCTCTCCTCCAAGTTGTATCTAATAACAGCTACTTCCTTTAACAAATTACAACGACATCTTATCCTACACATCCGGACAAGTCTTCCTCGATAATTAATTCACTAGTAACAACAACAACAACAACAACAACAACAACAACCACAACAAAGACAAAAATCATAACATTATTTTTATTCCCAAAGTGTTGAAAGTCGTATCAGAGGTACAGGTTAATGTTACAGAGGTAGGTACAGGTTAATGTTACAGAGGTACAGTACAGGTTAATAGGTTACAGACCCCATTATTAACATTACAGAAGACCAAGTTAATATCATCCTTAACTACTCATCTTTTCATCTTTAATTTTCCCATTTACCTTTAAGAAAACCATAAATTCCCCTTAACCAAACACAAACATCAAATTCTTAAGTCGTCGTTAGCCAGGTAAATTTCCTATTTACTATAACGAGAGTTGATTGGCTACGTATATTAGTGGGACAAACACTCTCTCTCTCTCTCTCTCTCTCATGTAACTCGACACAAAACAATCTCATTTGATAATTGATGTCCCCCGAAGACCTAAGCAACACCTGTCGTTTGTCTGTCTGTCTCTGAAACAAACACTATATCACAGAAAACACACACACACACACACACACACACACACACACGAAGGCCATGTTACAATCCAAACTACAGTGTGTTGAAGGGTGATTGGGTTTTGGCCAGAGTAAACTCCAGGCTGGCCAGACACACAAATCTCCCCTTACCTAACCTGACCCCTTAACAACCTAACCCCTTAACAACCTAACCCCTTAACAACCTGACCCCTTAACAACCTAACCCAACCTATCCTAACAACCCGGGTTACCACAATAGCTACGGTATATTCAGCAGTAATAATAGGAGGTTAAAAATACGTTTAAAGGCCAATTCTCTGTAATTACTGCCAAATTATCCTCCCAAACAAGCGACCAACTACACACCAGCCCCCCTCCCCCAAACACAGACAAATTATCTTTCCCTCACACCACACACCACACACCTCATACTACCACCACTACCACACATACAGGTGAAGGTGTGAAAGGTAGGGACAGGTGATGCTGGGGATGGTTGGCCAGACAGCAGAAAGATAACCCCAACAGGTTCCTGGAAGTGTGTGTGTGTGTGTGTGTGTGTGAGTGTGTGTGTGTGTGTGTGTGTGTGTGTGTGTGTGTGTGTGTGTGTGTGTGTGTGTGTGTGTGTGTGTGTGTGTGTGTGTGTGTGTGTGTGTGTGTGTGAGAGTGTGTGTGTGTGTGTGTGTGTGTGTGTGTGTGTGAGTGTGTGTGTGTGTGTGTGTGTGTGTGTGTGAGAGTGTGTGTGTGTGTGTGTGTGTGTGTGTGTGTGTGTGTGTGTGTGTGTGTGTGTGTGTGTGTGTGTGGTGTATGCGTGTGTGTGTGTGTGTGTGTGTGTCTGGAGGGTGAGTCACAACGTCACGCCTCCACCATCTTACCGTAGAGCGTGCCACACACACACACACACACACACACACACACACACACACTAAACGCAAATGTACATACAACTTGTAAGACCAGATAATACCCACAGGTACAGATGTGATTACCAATTTAGAAACAGGTACAGGTAGAGCTACAGGTACAGAGATTAATTAATATTTATTGTGGACAGATGTAAACACGACACTTGCCTCACCTCTCACCCCTCACTTGCCTCACCTCTCACCCCTCACTTGCCTCACCTCTCACCCCTCACTTGCCTCATCTCTCACCCCTCACTTGCCTCATCTCTCACTTGCAAGGACAATAACAACATTTCACGAAAGTTTAAATTGCCTCTGTACTCTTCAGCCTTTTATCCCCTTGAGTACGACGACTAAAAAACCCTTGAGTACGACGACTAAAAACCCGAGTACAATAACTTAAAACCCCTTGAGTAGGATGACTTAAAAACCCTTGAGTACGACGACTAAAAACCCGAGTACAATAACTTAAAACCCCTTGAGTACGACGACTAAAAACCCGAGTACAATAACTTAAAACCCCTTGAGTACGACGACTAAAAAACCCTTGAGTACGACGACTAAAAAACCTGAGTACAATAACTTAAAACCCCTTGAGTAGGATGACTTAAAAACCCTTTGAATACAATGACAAAAAGCTCCTGAGTACAGTTATTAAACCCTAAGTACAGTGACTTAAAAAAAGCCTTGAGTACAATGACTTTAAACCCCAGAGTACCATATCATCGTACTCAAAGGGTCAATCCAGCGTTACACAAAGGATTGACCCGTCGTACTCAAGGGATTAAGGTCGATATTTGTAACTCACTTTCACCCACAACTTGACCCGGAAAAAAAAATTATATATACGGCTAATACAACATATTCAAAACGCCTTTGTGAGTCAGGGAAAGGAGGAAAAAACACAGACAGTTGAATGTTCGTTTCGGTGTGTGTGTTTGTGTGTGTGTGTGTGTGTGTGTTCCCTCTTATGGCCAACACACCTGAGTCAAGCGTCACACCTGCTGAACTACGAGTCTCCCTCCCCCTTCTCTCCCCCCACCACCCCAACCCCTCTCCCCACCCCACCACAGCCCCCTCTCTCCCCACCCCACAGCCCCTCTCTCCCCACCCTACAACCCCTCTCCCCCACCCCACCACACAACCCCTCTCCCCCTACCCACCACAACCCCCTCTCCCCCCACCATTCTCTTAAATTTTTCATTATTCCATTTAACTTTTTACCCGAACATCAAAAATACTTAAGTTTTATTAATTATCCAAAGCCATTTTTTGAGAGGTTAGGTTAGGTTAGGATGGTAGAGGACCTGAAGGGTGTAAACAGCAGCAACCTGGATGATCGAGTCGTTAGTGAGCTACAAGTGTGATTCAGGAAAGACAGATGATCGACCACCAGGTAAATGACAGGTTAATTAATTCTACCTGGTGCTCTTCTTAGAAATGGTGACTGGATTACTGTCTTGTCATACCAATCACTTTAAGCGGTGCAGTCAGGTCATGATATAGAAATACCCCAACTTGCAACACAAATCCCCCCTAGCAAGTCAGGTCATGATATAGAAATACCCCAACTTGCAACACAAATCCCCCCTAGCAAGTCAGGTCATGATATAGAAATACCCCAACTTGCAACACAAATCCTCCCTAGCAAGTCAGGTCATGATATAGAAATACCCCAACTTGCAACACAAATCCCCCCTAGCAAGTCAGGTCATGATATAGAAATACCCCAACTTGCAACACAAATCCCACTTACAGTAGACCAGATCGTGATTACAATACCCTTCTCGCCACCAACACAACTTGAAATAAAAACACGATGCAATAACACGACAATGCTCACACGACCTGACCCCAAACACACCAGGTCACACTAGGTCACACGGGACAAACCACCATCATCTTGTAAGTTTTTCCTGACCCCAATTACACAAACATCCAGGACAGGACGGTGAGGTCATGGAAGTTTTACATATGACAAAAATTTCCAGCCACAGAAAGACGTCAGTCAGAATGGGGGCAGCGGAAACATGGCGACACACACACACACACACACACTAAAAAGGAAATGAGAGAGAGAATGATGAACTAGAAGGGGAGGAAAAATGGAGAGGAGGAGAACAGGGGGTGGGGTGGGGAGCACAACACAACAGGTAATAGGTTCAGCCCGACAAGCTCCAGAGTCATACCTCCCAGCCTCGCCCCACATACCTGTACAACACCTGTATTACTCTTCACCCCACTCCAGCCCTCTCACCCCACCCCAGCCCTCTCCTCGTACTCTCACAAGTACTCTAGCCCCTCTACTCTCACTTCTCGGCATCCACCCTCTTCCCCTCTCCTCCAGCCCGCCCTTCCCACGCGCTAGCCAAGTCCACTCCAGTCCCACTCCACACGTATCGTTCTACCCCCTCTCACCTCCCCCACCACCACTACTTGTTCTCTCCATGCCTGTATAGGAAAACCAGGTGAGCAGGTACTGGCAACACCTTAATTGACCTGTCACTGTACACGATATGCAGGTGACGCAGTGAAGGTGCTACAACAGGTGCCAACACTACCCTCTTTCCCCCCCCATCTACCCCTATCTTCCTCCTCACGTTATTACCTGAGATTCTAGCCAGGTGAATACTAATTACTCTCACCTGTCCATGTCTTGTTTGTGTGAGCTTTATGTGTGAAGGCCGCGAAGGTCACGTGAACTCAGGTTAATTGGGTGGTGACGTCACGGCAGGCGAGTACCCGGCAGGAAGGTCGTGAAAGTACAGTCACCTGGTACTGAGAATTGTCCCGTTCTCACACTCTCTCCCTCCTTCCATTCCATCCTCTTCTCCCCCTTTCCTCCTCTCTACCTCTTTATTTTTCTTCCTAGTCTCTCCCCATTACCTATTTTCCTCCCTCCAACCACCATTTACACCCTCCTCCTATCAAATCTCTCCCTCCCTCACCCCCCCCACCCCCTCCCTCACAACAAGTTACACCACATTTGAGTGAGACATTCCACAGGTTCACATCACGGCCGGACATCATTCCAGGAACCCAGAGGACGTGTTTTCCCAAGCCAGTCACCCTCGTCATTCACCCTCGTTAAGGGTTACAAGGTCCCTCTAACTTTAGCATGGGACCTCTGATACCTGTAAACATGTAGTATCTACCTGTAGTTCACCTGTAGCCTAAGCCACTTCAATCGCCCTTACCTGTAGTCCACCTGAAGCCTAACTCACTTCTATAGCCCTTACCTGTAGTCCACCTGTAACCTAATCCACTTCAATAGCCCTTACCTGCAGTCCACCTGTAGCCTAACCTAACCCTTACCTGTAAATTAACCCTCTCCTATAGCGCCAACTCACAGCCTACCCCATAACCCTCCCGACCATTATCTGTAGTATCGTATTCCAGCCCCTACCATGTGTCCCTCACCCCAGTAGCACCTCTGCCTGGAACACCTCACCCTAGCACACCTACACCTGCCTGGAACACCTCACCCAGTAGCACCTTACCTGCCTGGAACAACTCACCCAGTAGCAACTCACCTGCCTGGAACACCTCACCTGCCTGGAACACCCACCCAGTAGCACCTTACCTGCCTGGAACACCTCACCCAGTAGCACCTTACCTGCCTGGAACACCTCACCCAGTAGCACCTTACCTGCCTGGAACACCTCACCCAGTAGCACCTCACCTGCCTGGAACACCTCACCCAGTAGCACCTCACCTGCCTGGAACACCTCACCCAGTAGCACCCACCCTCCACCTCCCCTATACCCAGGACCTGACCAAGAGCTCCTCCGCCAGCAGGGGGTGTGTAGCGGTGCAGGGCTGTGGCACGTCCGCTCACGGGGTTATCTGCTCCCTCAATCTGACAGTGGCTCGTCCCTTGTATCGTAACTCCTTGTAACTTCTCGCTTTCCCTTTACTGCCTGGTGGGCCCCTCCCCAGTACTCCCTACCCCTAGTATCCCTCCTCTACCTCCCTCACCAGCACCATCCCCTCCCTCCCTCACCAGCACAATCCCCTCCTTCCTCTCTACCACCATCCTCCTCCTCTCCTTCCTTCCAGCATATCTCCTCCTCTTCCTATTATCGCCTCCTCCTATCTGCCCTCCCTCACATTTCTGCCTCCCTAACCCCCTACCCTACCCTCCCCCCATCATCATCATCATCTCTTCGTAAAACAAATTAGAGTAAGTCACCAGTAGTTTACAACCCCTGGACGCCATTAACCCCTCAATGAGACACTTCCTACCTCCATAATTACCTCAACTTATGCTTCCGCTAAGGTAATTATCTCTCACACACACACACACACACACACACACCGAGTCTTTATGAGCCCTAACCTAAACTAACATTACCATTAAGATTGCAACTAAGTCCTAATGGCTCCCTACACTAATGGCACTTAATACTAATGGACCCCAGACTTAATGAGGCCTTACACTAATGATTGGGATAGGTTAGGTTAGGTTAGCGTAACTCGAGTACTTGCTGGAGTAATTTGGCACCTTCGCTCCACTCCCTCCTTCAGGTACTCCACCCATAGAACCTCCCTACCCTCCCATACCCTACCTTCCCCAGATGAAGCACAGTACAGAGAGAGGCAATGGTGATAGGTTGGTTAAACTAAGGGAGGGGGAGGCATTGTAGCCCAGCACGAGTGAGCCATCAACACGAGCCACACAAAAACCTTCGCTCTCTCTTGTTGACATAACCTAAACCTCAACTCCTGCTCCTTAACTAGCACCCCACCCTGTCTCTGCTTACTACTATCCCACTCCCTGCTTACTGTTACCCACTCCCTGCTAGACCGTTACCTGCACCCTGCTTACTTGTTTACCCCTACCAGCTAAGGAGGGGATGTGTGGGTAGGAACGGTGTGTGGGTTTAGAGTATACTTGAGGGAGAGGGAAGGGGGAGGGGGAGGGGAAGGGGGAGGGAGGGGAGTTATGCAAAGTTACTCAAGAGGGAGGAGGTGGTTGGTTGCAATACACGAGCGTTACCCCGGGGGCTATAACGTTACAGGAAAGGTAAACATAACGCGTCACGATACAAGTGTAACAATGAGGTCATGAAGCAGGCAGGTGTATCGCGCACCTGTGGGGGAGAGGAAGATTAACGCCTACCTGTGTGAGAGGAAGATTAACGCTTACCTGTGTGTATATCTCATAATCTTCCCCCTTCCCCTGGCAGGCACTTCTGATGGGAGTTGACTTCACCTGTATACAAACAAGGATCTCGACAGTAAGCAAATCACCCTTTTGTGCTTAACGAGTCCCCCTACTCGTGGTAAAACTGCCAACACGAGGTTATTACACGAGACAATACTTATTTCAGGTACTAGAAGCCGTCAGCGTTACACCATATAGCCGCCAGAGGTGTACGGTAGTCCAGGGGCGCCACGATCAACACAGGTGTCATGATCTGAATATGAGTGTCGCCAGTTTTAGCAGTGGTGGACAACGGGGAGAGACGGGGAGGTGTGGGGGGACGAGGGGGAGGGGCGGGGGGAGGTGAAGGGAGGCCGTCACACAAGACAACGGCAGGCCAGGTGACCACGACACTACCACCACCACACCCAAACACGGGGAGAAAGTCCAACACACACTCAACAACCACCGCCAACTACATCACCACCTCCCCCCCCCCCACCACACACTCACTAATACCTGTATGAATGAACTCAAATGAAACAAAAAAGAAAGAACTTGTAACAATCGTATTATCAACTTAACAGCGGCAAGAAATTCGTCCCAGCGAGGCAACTGTATCAAGAGAGAAATTACATGAACTGTCAACATGAATACGTCCGTATTTAGGTTGGGTTAGGTTAGGCTAGTTTAGGTTAGGTTAGGCCAGTTTAGGTTAGGTTAGTTTAGGTATCCATTCACTGCTATGGGTCGATTAGGAATGTCCCCAGCGCGAACCAGCGAGAGGTTTATCTACTCTTGAAGTACTGACAGAGACCAAGTAAGTCAAAACAGACATTGAAAGAGAACTAGAAATCATCAAACAATTCCAAACATTCAGACTTTGTTTCGTGTCACACCGTGAAGAATGTGAGAGTTGTGAGCCTCGAAGTAACCTTTTTCTTCCTCCTGGCGCGGCTGTACACCTCCTCAGTGCAGGCTCCGGCGCCACCATCAGCAGTAGCCTCGGCAACAACAATATCCTCCACCAGCTAGGTGTTGCCACAGTCGACTCCTCACAGGGTACGTCCTGGCCGTCAGCACATCGTCAGTAGCAGGAGACCTGAGCCATGACACGAACAAGGGGCTGTGTGTTGATCTGCGTCAGGCCGGAGCTACCATAATATTGACTAGCAGCTGCCAGGCCTCAAGCATCACTCGTCGTCTCAAACTTCCCCTGGGTCATTCCCTTGGGTTATTCCCTTGGGGCACACGCCTAGGGCACTCCTCTAGGTCATTCCCTTGGGTCACTCCTTCGTATCTCCCCTAGGTCACTCCTCTGGGTCACTCCCCTGGGGCACTCCTCCATGCCTTGAAATCACCCTCACTCCATAAGTAGAAGTGAACTAATGGTATATATAGCACCTCCACCAACCTTGAACACATGTATATCAATAAATATGTAACCGTGAACACTGAACACCTCTGAACACTAAAAAAGGGTACTGTACCTGAACAATGAACACGCACACTCTCTGAACACCGAAGACTTACAGGTTCTCACGGGGAAGAAGAGGAGGAGGAGGAGGAGACGGTTCTGACCAAGCTAACAACCTAGAGACACGCACACCACAGGCCTGACCTGAGCTGAGCTGGGGTCAACAACCTCGTACTATTAGTGGTGTAAAGTACCTGGTCTGGCCCACACACACGGCACGATATACACAGGACACGGTATACCACAGCACGATATACACACACACACACACAGACTCCACCTATCATGCTATCCACACTTAGTAACGTGATGTGTGCTGTTAACCTCGACTATAAAACGTGATTTAATGTTGAGTCACCGATCTTAATCTAAGTACATGACAGAGGCTGGTTAAAAAAAAGGTAATTTAACCTCATAACCTTAATTTAACATAAAAAAAAGAGGTGTCAGCTGTTGGGATTTTGTTTATGGTGTTGCTGAAAAAGAGGGATTTTATCTGGTGTGGGATTGTGGTCGTGCAACAGAAGCCACTTGCAACACACTCGCAATTGACGAGAGTGCAAGTAATGGCCTAATCTTGGGGGGATGGACCAGAAGCAGCGACGTGAATCAAGACTTGTGTGTGAGATGGCCCTATTACCCTCTCTCCCTCACGCCCCAAGTTTCTTCCCACCACCTCTGGCATTTCCCCCCTTCCCCACCCCTTCCCCCCCCACCCCAATGACAACACAAGTAGCTACAAAAAGTCGTCTTGGTCGCCGACGGCAGAATGGTAACCTCCTCCTCCTCCACCACCAGCAGGAGGGAGGCTGAAGGGGCTTCGTCGGTGGGGAGTGTTTTTGTCGTCTTGGTTGTTACTTGGGAGATGACAGACGAGTGTGACAAGTGTTCCACCCCCTCCCCTCCCCCCTGTGACACTCCCCTTCCCCCCCTGTAACACCCACCTCCCTCTCACCCTCTCTCACACACCGTAAAGTACACAATGACTTCTCAACAGACTGTCCTAGGCGGGTGTCGTGGTCATAGGGTGGGGAATACTAAAGCAGATGGGTGGGTGGGTGGGAGGATGGGTATGTGGGTATGGGTGGGTGGGTGCTTGATATGCTCGCCGCGGTAGGTACTGGCAGGCAGACTAACACTCCTGCACACGTTAGAGTAAACATCGCCTTACTCAACGTTGCCACGATCACTACACGAGGAGTTATTTATTTTTTGGGGGGGCAGGTAATATTTGACGAAAGTTTATGAGGAACAATGAGTCATAACACTGTTGATGACACGTTATTCTGTACTCAGGTGAACGTCTTCATTCACACACTCAACAACACAACAGGATACGAGTGAGAGTGTAATAATAATAATAATTAACGGTTTATTGAAAGAGCTTGGCAGCCAGAAGGCTGAATATATACAGTTACATATTTGGGGAATGGGTTACGAATTACAAATAATATACAAGTGACATAAGTGACACAAATAAGACATATAATAACTTAGATGGGGATCAGCTCAAACTACAGTTCATTTCAGCATAGTGACAGTGTAGGGAGCAGTGTTTACTGGGAGTGAATACACTGATTTATTACATGTTATTGATAATTTTACAATGGTTGGGACTGGGCTGTTCTTATAGCGATCAGTTCGTGCACGTATGGGCTGGATGCGGTTGTGGTGTCGAACAGCAATTCTCGGACAGGGGATCTCAGGTGGTAGTAGGGGCCGGTGTCGGGGATGGTGTAGAAGCTTCTTACCAAATTTGCAGATGAGGCCGTGGTGATGGTCAGTGAGAGTCGAAAGGGTCAGTGTGTTGAGCGCTTCTTGATATGTGGAGTAGGAAGGGGAGAGAATAATCTTGCATGCCCTCTTTTGCACTTTTTCTAGGTGTTTACGTTGTGTGGCATTTAGGGAGGAAGACCAGGTGGGGGAGGCATAGGTGAGCTTGGGAAGTATGAATGTTGTGTATACACTGAGGAGCTCGTGTGCGGGAACTCCGAGGGACTTGAGTCGGCGGAGGAGGTGGAGACGGAAACTGGAGGATTTGACAACTTCACTGACGTGTGGTTTCCAATTTAGTTTGTTGTCTATGGTGTGTGTGTGTGTGTGTGTGTGTGTGTGTGTGTGTGTGTGTGTGTGTGTGTGTGTGTGGCGTCCAAACAGCGCCACCACTGACGTTGTTCCTCTTTTGGCGGCAGTAAGAACTAAGTACTCTCCTGATGCTGCAAAATGAGAACATCAACAATGTCAACAAGCGCTCATGCACGCACGCACACAGAGCTGTCACGGGGGTCTCTGGTCTTGACTGAACTAATTAGATGAGTCGCTCGTTTCTCAGCCGCCCTCAGCAAGGTATGTACAAATTTACATTCCTCAAGATGATACTTGACATGCCGGGTAAATATTATAAATTCTCGGGTGTCTCCACCACTCCGCCACCACACTGCCTCTCTCAGGACGAAAATGTGGTTCTCATTTTATTCAAAGAACTGGAGCGTGTGTGTGTGTGTGTGTGTGTGTGTGTGTGTGTGTGTGTGTGTGTGTGTGTGTGTGTGTGTGTGTGTGTGTGTGTGTGTGTGTGTGTGCGTGTGCGTGTGTGTGTGTGTGTGTGTTCATTAGTAAGTTACATTATTAGCAGTGTGGGAGTAATTCTACCATAAAGTGTCTCTTCTACTGACGAAGGAAACGCCAGCTGATCCCCTTCTGTTGGTCATGTAGGAAGGCAAAGCATCCAGTTAACATGACAGTATCTATTGACAGACGAGGGAGCAGCACCAACACACAAGGTTACACAGTGAGTAGAGTAACATTTAAGACATCTTCACCCCCACGTGTGCGAGGAGTGATCTAGGGTCAGGCTATGTAAGGGTTGACAGCCTTGGCCTAAGCCTACCGTGGATCACTTCTTGTAGGTGTAGCGACGAGTGAAAACCTAAACCCAGGGGCTGATGGAGTGAGAGCGAGTACAACCCAAAACAATGATCATGGTGGAACTCCAGTGAATGAAAACACCTCCACCTCCTTCACCTGCCTTACCTGTGGCCCACAATATTCCTCAGTGGCAACTCTCCAATCCCCGTATTTACCTGTATACGTAAAAAAATATACCTGTACTCGTCTTACTCAATAAACTCACCGACTTTTGACTTATGTCTCGGGGATGGCAACTCACCTACCTGCCTCCGATGTGGTCTAATGTCAACACACCTGAATGTGATTATGACCGTATATGTCTACGAGTGAGATTATGTAGTCCACAGGTGAATCTCTTGATGATCACTGCTGCGGGGGACTGGTGTGTGTGTGTGTGAGGGTCTCAAGGTTCCTGGCTTCACCTGCGCCTCACACCTGGAGTTTTTGCGCAAGTTCACCTGAGTTGACCTGGTTTTCCCTCCCGTCTTGGTTCTCTCGTCTTGCTCTCCCGAGATAATAGACAATGAACGAGGAGCTCTGACCTGTTTATAAAATGGGATCTTTCTAATGCAATGAAAACCTCACAAGAGACCCACGATAGTGAAAGTGTGGTCCCTAAGGCATGACTGACCATTAGGAACAAGTGTGGAGACGGCATAATGTATACTAAGCCTTCGGTGTGTGTGTGTGTGTGTGGCAGGTACTACACTCGACCGCCTTCACCTTCCCTACCTTCGTGTTAATTTACGTACCTATTCACAGCTGGGTGGACTAAGAGTGCCCCAGAATGAATAAGTTAGTGGATGATAATGCCCCTCCCAACCCCCCCACCTCCCCTTCCCTTCCTCCTGACCTACAACACGTCCACCTGTCCTGCCCTTCAATTACCTGGAGTTACTGGAGGCGATACCTGAGATAAAGTGGGGGTGAGGGGTACGGCCCAAGGCTTAGCTATGGGTCTGCCTCCATTTCAAGGGGGCGGGGGGTGAGAGAGGAGGGTGGGTGAGATGGGGAGGAAAGGGGGAGGGGAGAGGGGGTGAGATAGGAGGGAAGGCTGGTAGTTATGGTGTAGAGAGCCAGCCAGGCAGCCAAGCAGGGGTCAGTTAGCGGTCAGACAAGGGTTAACCAGGAGGTCAAGATGCGGTGTTGTGAGTCACTCCACTTATTATCACCCATTATGGCTTTTAAGTTTATTTATGATGACAGCGCTTATTACCACCAGTTATGGCCCTTATCAAGTTTATTATACACAAACAACTCCATCTCACTTCACGGTTCAGTTCATATCCAGATACAATTTAACATTACCATCTTACTTTCCATTAAATAAACGTGGTGGATTAACCTTTTTTTTTAAGAATTCAGTAAGAAATTAAAACCATAAGAGGGGAGTGAGTGTAGCTAATCCCAGCAACCACAAGAGGGAGTCTTGGTGACGACACTGTAGGCCGGTGTGGGAGGGCGTGAGTGAGGTCCCCCGTTACCAGCGCCCCGCCCCGACCATCACCACCACCCTGCTACAACACACACACACACCGGTAAAGGCAACGATCGACACCCTGTCTTCATCCCTGGCTCACTACATACTCCCGCCCACACCCATAACCACCCCCCAAAGCGCTGGATCTCCTCCCACGCCCACGATAGCCTCATGAAAGTCGCCCAGCCACAAGCCATCCACGCCGCCCACGGGCCACACACACCCCTGAAGACAGCTGGCCATCAAAATATTTAGACGTTCCTGAAGTACCAACCACCCCTACCCTGCCGGAGACCTGAGACTACCACCCTGCAGGAGAGGTGATTAAGTTACTCCTGACGGTAAGTGCACAGGGGGGGCGCTCTTCCAGCCAGCACCAACCATGACTAGACTCAGTTAACCATTTAAGAACTTCCAGATTCACGTTCAATCAACCTCAGGACACTTTGTTATTATCACGTTTATTGATATTATACCTGTAGTAATTATTATCACCTGTGTGTTATTCTACCTTTATATACTGTACCTCTGTGTTAGTGTTTCATTTAGACGACTTTAACTGTCTCCAGGGAAGGATAAACTCCACATTAACTATACTAACTGCTTTAACAAGTATATATTAATGTATTTAGATGAAAATAATAGTTATTAGAGATGTAATTAAGGGATTATATATGCAAATAAACAAGGAAGACGATATTTAAAGTGTTCACACGGTCATCAAGCGGGAATCATCACCACTTGTGTGTTCAGAACTGTCGCAAAATACCTCTGACATCATCCCTCCCCGCCACACACTTACACAAACACGCATGCACACACACACACACACACGCACGCACACACACACACACACACACTATCTCTCTAGTAACAATCCTCTCCACAACCATTATCTCTCTCTCTCTCTCTCTCTCTCTCTCCTCAGAGCCACAACAAGTTCCAGCAATATCAGTATCATTCCCTCTTATCACCGAATCAGTGAGGAGGAGCAGTACCAGTAACACCACCTCAAGTAACAGTAACACCATAGCACCAGTATCACCACCACCACCAGTACTATCACCTAAATATCTCAACCTTGCATCATCACAAAACACTTACTTGGTGGGTGGGGGGGGGGGAGGGGGGAGGGCACTTCCGCTGTGGGCACCCCCCCCCCTCCTCCGACACGACAAACCCTTCAGATGGATGGTGTTGTGAGCCTCTTAAACCTCGTCCACATTCCAGTAGGTTAAGTCCCCTCGGTTTAGATTCTCTTATAAAGGATTCCAAATCTCCTGTACAAGATTACGTTGTCTTATTATTGGATTTAATATGACAAGTAAAGTACAAGGAGGTACTAAATTCTCACTACATTTACGCAGTCAAATACACTTCTTTTTTACCTAACTGATGGATAAGTTTTCCACAAGTGAGATTTAACGCGATGATTATCTAAAAAAAAAATCATTGCCTTTTGTTTATTGTTTTTCAGGTACGGATTAAAACAGTGAACGAACCAAAATTTTCAAGTATTATTTTTCGCTCAATAAAAAAATGAGAAAAGATTTGGGGCAGGGAATTAAACCACTTAAACTGGGAGACAGGATGGAGTTATCTCTGCCCCACCTGCCTGGCTCTTGATGCTCACGAGTCAGGCAGCTGTAGAGAGAGTGGGGGGGAGGAGGGGAAGGGGGTGTTTACGACAAGCCAGGCACACACAGAGAGAGATACAGTGGTACTTAATATATATGACACACAGGTGACACATACATATGGACCGGACACATACATCTTCAGGAGCCTCGCTAATAATCCCGTTGATCCCTTACAACACACTAGTCATCCTATACACTCTGTGGGGGCCGTCACCACCTCCTTCGTCACCCCCTTCATCGTCATCCGCGGGGGACCATAGCTGCCCAGAACACCATGCTGAGTCAGGAGTCATTTCAGTACTATCGCCTCATCGGAACTTTGCCTCCAGCATCGCCATCCCAACGCTACCTAACCTAACCGAACCTAGCATAACCTATCCTAACCTAACATATAGCCTAGCCAAGCCTAGCCCAACCTAACCAACACAATCACATATCTAATATCTCCTTCATCCAGTCATTCAGTCAGGTATCATTAGTGTCAAGTGTGGAGGTGGTGTCAAATCTCATGTTCAAAATTTGTGGCAGAACTTTTGACACCTGCCACACGCCCTGACACCCCCAACACGCCCTGTAGTTTGGAGTCTTTCATCACCTGACAAGTGACACTCACAATGCCACCTGTCATTCACCTGTGTCCTGGACAATACAGGTGTGTGTGTGTGTGTGTGTGTTGCTGTCAGACACGATGATGATAATCCAAAACACCGTGACGAACAAACAGACAGGGATACACACACACACACACACACACACACACACACACACGTAAGTTCCACAACACTAAATAACGTGATCCAATGTCATCCTGTTTCACCTTGACTGTACCTTGGCTGTGTGACTCTGGTGGTGGGGCGAACATGACATTGATGTTTTATCAGGCTCCGTTATATTCCTACGTCTAGTACATTCACCCAGTGTGTGTGTGTGTGTGTGTGTGTGTGTGTGTGTACCGGCCGCCAGCTACCACACCTATTCCCTCTCAACTCTTATTTGGGTTTGTTGTCGTGGTCAGGGAAGGCGCCGAGGCTGCCCATAGCATACGTTGTCTACGGGCGGCGACACACACTGAATTCTGACGAGGTAGAGAGACACTGTGCGGAGGTGAGACACAGTGTGGAGGGGAGAGACGGTGTGGGGTGAGAAACAGAGTGGAGACAGACAGTGTGGAGGTGAGAGACTGTGTGGAGGGGAGACACAGTGTGGAGGGGAGAGACTGTGTGGACTGGGTGTATCGATGCAACCAGACTCAAAAATATGGTTGCGTAAGTTAGCTCAATGGCTGCCTATCTCAACTTACCCATAACACCTTGTTCTAATAATATTTTTTCCCTTATTTCCCCAGTAATGTTTATAAAAAATTCCCTAAAATAAACCAATTCAACAACCACAACACCAAGACAACCAAACAAGGACAACAACCACAACACCAAGACAACCATACAAGGACAACAACCACAACACCATGACAACCAAACAAGGACAACAACCACAACACACCAAGACAACCAAACAAGGACAACAACCACAACACCAAGACAACCATACAAGGACAACAACCACAACACTAAGACAAATCCATACAAGGACAACAACCACAACACCAAGACAACCATACAAGGACAACAACCACAACACCAAGACAACCATACAAGTATCAACAACCACAACACCAAGACAACCATACAAGGACAAATAAACTACAACACCAAGACAACTATACAAGGACAACAACCACAACACCAAGACAACTAACAAGACAACAACCACAACACAAGACAACCATACAAGGGACAACAACCACAAACACCAAGACAACCATACAAGGACAAACAAACCACAAACACAAACCACAACACCAAGACAAACCATACAAGGACAACAACCACAACACCAAGACAACCATACAAGGACAACAACCACAACACCATGACAACCATACAAGGACAACAACCACAACACCAAGACAACCATACAAGGACAACAACCACAACACCAAGACAACCATACAAGGACAAATAAACCACAACACCAAGACAACCATACAAGGACAGTAACCACAACACCAAGACAACCATACATGACAAATAAACCACAACACCTCACAAGACAACCATACAAGGACAACAACCACAACACCAAGACAACCATACAAGGACAGTAACCACAACACCATGACAACCATACAAGGACAGTAACCACAACACCAAGACAACCATACAAGGACAACAACCACAACACCAAGACAACCATACAAGGACAGTAACCACAACACCAAGACAACCATACAAGGACAGTAACCACAACACAAGACAACCATACAAGGACAACAAACCACAACAACACCAAGACAACCATACAAGGACAACAACCACAACACCAAGACAACCATACAAGGACAACAACCACAACACCAAGACAACCATACAAGGACAACAACCACAACACCATGACAACCATACAAGGACAACAACCACAACACCAAGACAACCATACAAGGACAACAACCACAACACCAAGACAACCATACAAGGACAACAACCACAACACCATGACAACCATACAAGGACAACAACCACAACACCAAGACAACCATACAAGGACAACAACCACAACACCAAGACAACCATACAAGGACAACAACCACAACACCAAGACAACCATACAAGGACAACAACCACAACACCATGACAACCATACAAGGACAACAACCACAACACCAAGACAACCATACAAGGACAACAACCACAACACCAAGACAACCATACAAGGACAACAACCACAACACCATGACAACCATACAAGGACAACAACCACAACACCAAGACAACCATACAAGGACAACAACCACAACACCAAGACAACCATACAAGGACAACAACCACAACACCAAGACAACCATACAAGGACAACAACCACAACACCATGACAACCAAACAAGGACAACAACCACAACACAACCACAACACTGGCGCCCCAAGAGCTACACTGAGAAAATAATATAAGATTCGATCATTTTAACTAAAGGATCAAGACCGTCTCACACACACACACACACACACACACACAGATGTTTGATATAGCCATTACTTAGTGTCTATCGCTGCGGTCAAAACAAAGGTGACTCTTGAACTCAGGTAAAGATATTTAATGAGGCATTGACGTGACTCCCCCTCCCACCACCACCACAATACACACCTCAACACCCCCCCCACCCCTCGTCAATCACCACAATACACACCTCAACACCCCCGTCAATCACCACACACACACCTCAACACCCCCACCCCCCGCCAATCACCACAATACACACCTCCCAACACCCCCCACCCCCGCTGTCAATCACCACACACACACCCCAACACCCCCACCCCCGTCAATCACCACACACACACCTCAACACCCCCACCCCCGTCAATCACCACAATAAGGCACCAACACCCCCACCCCCGTCAATCACCATAATACACACCTCAACACCCCCCACCCCTGCCACCACAATACACACACTTCAACACCCCCACCCCCGTCAATCACCACAATACACACCCCAACACCCCCCCACCCCGTCAATCACCACAATACACACCTCAACAACACCCCCACCCCCGTCAATCACCACACTACCATCGCCAAATAATCAAATAACCACTCATCCCTTCATCCTTTAACGACCAATGATGTAATTGTGAAGTTAATTAGCCACCTGTATTCTTCACCTGATGATCTAACACCGTAACATTACCCGAGTGCCTTAAGTTAGCAGCAGAAGTGTATAACGAGTAGAAGGTTATATCCCACACGAGTCCATACGCTCGTTTGGTCTGGCTCGTAACTCTGAAATGACTCGTAAATAAATATATTCCATTCTAGTTTAAAATAAAGCTCTGACGTCAACTGCGAAATGACCTAATTTAAGATACGGTACTAAAAATAGCTGTGAGTGGCCTAGATGAGGGGAGAACATGCCTTGTCTAACCTAACCTAACCTTGAGCTACGGGGAGAGGTTCACAGAAAATGGCTGAGTCTTGAACCACAAATGAGCCAGAGGGATTATCTGAGTGGCCACGCTTCTGTCCTCTCGCGCGCCGCCCCCTCCTCCACCCCCTTGACTCATCCGAAGTGACGTACACACACAATCTGACCCCAACACACACACACACACACACACACACAATGACCCCGCACACACACACACACACACACAATGACCGCCCCCACACACACACACCGCTGACGTAAACACACACAAAACACTAGTCAGTATAGTCTTGTAAGAAGTTGACTGACGTAATGTAAAATTTACATAAACAGTCATCATTCTCGATCAAGTAACTGACGAACGAACACACACACACACACACACACACACACACACACACACACACACACTTGCTAATAGTCATATGTTATGCTCCAGTTACCCACTATTTATAAACACAAAATAATTACATTTTTATTTTATACTGCCACCTAACCTAACCTAACCTCCATCTACCAGTCAGTCTACACCAGGAAGTGTCAGTCTTATTCTCCCCCAAGCACCCAACAGCCAGAGCCAAGTCAATCAGTCTCCGGGGCGACCAGGTGTCCAGGTAGGAGGTGAGGGAGGGGTGAGGGAGGGGTGAGGGGGAGTAGTTACCTGTCCTTATGAGGGTTAAGCCACACACCTGCTCAATGTTGTCCCCGCCTTAACATTCAACATTCCTCTCTACCCCAACATTCGCCTGGACTTTATCGACCTCTGAATGCATACGTCAAGCAATGTGGAGGAGCAGAATATGGCGGGTCTCTTGGTGTGTGTGTGTGTGTGTGTCGGGCCTTTTGTGGAGCCCAACTATGAGAGCTGCGTCGAGTCTGGTCTTCACTATGACTACCCACACCATCATCACTATCACCTACCCACGTACACGATCAATACCCACACGGCCACTACCCACACTACATGCGTACATTACACAACCACTACCACCACTACCTACGTACATAAACGCTACCACCACTACCTACATCACCTGCCCACGTACATGACCATTACTACTACCACTTACCACGTCCACGACCACTTCAACCCCACACCTACCCACGCTTACCCCCCCCCCCACACACCTTCCCTACGTCAACAATGTGGTCACCAGTCCCCACAAAACAACAACCTACCCCTCATTGTTTTGTTTACTAAATATATAACAAACTAACAGCTGAACAAACACCATAAAATAGCTCACGTGACACAGACATGACACATATGACACAGCTGGGATATGACACATGACACACTAAATGAAGAGGATATAATGCAACAGTGACATGATTTAATTGAGGCAGTAAGGTTTATCGTCGTTTATCCCTTATAAGGTAAAACACACACACACACACACACACACACACACACACACACACACACACACACACACACACACACACACACACACACACACACACACACACACACACACAACACTTTCCTACAGGCGAACAAAAATTACATCATATTTCTCAAGAAAGGAACACGAAGACATTTTACATACTAATTAAAAAACTAACATCATGTCAGGTAAAAATATTAAAATACTTTATACATGAATACAGGATATTTTTACAGACGAGATGCATCATGTTTACTTTACCAGGAAGACATCATAGTGAGCAAGCGAGAATGACAAAATATTACGTCGTTGTGTAGTTGAAATGGGAGAGAGTTTTACCAGAGTAGACGGAGGTAACGAGCTGCGTTGTGTCGTGTCGTGTGAGACATGAACGCGGCAGAGGCCCACACACCTAACTCACTATATCAGAGAAACGCGAATTTTCCTAAGGACGAATTTATACATTATATACATTTGAGTTTATATTATACACTTGAGTTTATATTATACACCTGAGTTTATATTAGACACCTGCGTTTGTAAAAATATTCGTACAGGTAACCCAAACTAAATTACCAGGCAGGTACATCAGTTGCTAGAGTGTAGGCTCCCTGTCCAAGGTTATGCAGCTGTGTTTTACCTGCCCACACACCTTTATGTTATCCTTGTTAACTGTGTGTGTGCCTCGCCCAATCCAGCCACGCCTCCCTCACACCTGCCTCATGTATGCCCAGTCAGACACACCTGGTAGTGGTCTAACTCTCTACTGCGTCTACTACAACTACTATCACCACCACCCTATTATTACCTGTCTACCACCACCACTATCCTTTCTGTTGCTACCTGCCGGCCACCACTACCCCTCCTACCACTACCTGCCCACCACCACCACCCCTCCTACTACTACTACCTGTCCACCACCACCACTACCCTTGCCAGTGACCCACCCAAACCTGCCTACTTCACCTTGCCACCTCCTCCCTCCATGGTCACTCTCCTGCTAGACAAGTTATTTACTCACACCTCCACAATGTTATCCACCTGGAGTGACTATCTGAACCTCTGGTCTGCTTGTGTATGCGTCGCATATACCCAGGCTGCTTGCTTCAAGTATACTCACCTGACGCGGCATCAATCCTCCTGACCAAGGCGCAGAGGGAGGGGATCCATCCACTCACTCACCTGTGGATAAAGGTAAATAGTGTTAATTAATACCCCTAATGATACAATTACTGCAGGTAATCAGTCCTATTTAAATTACTTTCAGTTTTATATGATTATAACTTCCTTAAAATAATGAAAACAAAAACTTCAATTACAAAAAAATAAAATAAATACAAATAAAATAAAAAAATATAAAAATAACAATAAATAATAGACAGATAAATACAATAAGTAATTAAGTAATTTATATATCATTTCAGGTCACACTTAAGAATATAGACTAAGTACAGGAATAGAACATGATAGTAACTGGTTGTCGACGTTCACCAACACACTCCACCACTCACCTCACCAACACACTCCACCACTCACCAACACACTCCACCACCTCACCAACACACTCCACCCGTCACCCTCTCAACCCTCCATCTAACGGATTACATACAGAGAGAAGTCCGTTATGAGGAGATTTTAGTGTACTGGAAGACCAAGAGAGGAAGAGGTATTACCGTTCTCTTTTCCTAACCCACTCCTGCCTTAACCCACTCCTGCCTTAACCCACTCCTGCTGTGTGTGTGTGTGTGTTTTAGGATAAGTTACAAATTTGTACAGGTTGGTTTAAGACTTTAGGACGTGTGTTTTATGTTGTGTTGACGTTTGTTTTAGTGATGTGCATCGAGAACACCGAGATCTGTTGCTACATCACTCAGCCAGCTAGGGAGTGACAGGTGAGGGGTGGGAGAGGTAGGTGAGGGGTGAGGTAGGTGAGGGGTGGGGGGCAGGTAAGGGATGAGGGCTAAGGAGGTGTGTGGGGAGACATAAAGACTAACAACACCCAACTCACACGAAGGCAAGAGAGGGCTGAGGGCTGGGAGGAACACACCCAACCCAGGCAATAGCACATCACACCCACACAGGTTTACACTGAGGCAGTAAACAAGATACAGGTCTAGGAGGGATCACAACCACACGAGAAACTACCCCGACCTCCTCCTCCTGTTCCCCCCCTCCTCATTCTCTTCCCATTCCTCCTCCTGCTCCTGCTCCTTCTCCTCCCTGCTCCTTCTCTTCCCATTCCTCCTCCTGCTCCTGCTCCTCTCCTTCTCCCTCCCTGCTCCTTCTCTTCCCATTCCTCCTCCTGCTCCTTCTCCTCCCTGCTCCTTCTCTTCCCATTCCTCCTCCTGCTCTTCTCCTCCTGCTCCTTCTCTTCCCTCCTTCCTGCTCCTTCTCTTCCCATTCCTCCTCCTGCTCCTTCTCCTCCCTGCTCCTTCTCTTCCCATTCCTCCTCCTGCTCCTTCTCCTCCCTGCTCCTTCTCTTCCCATTCCTCTTCCTGCTCCTTCTCTTCCCATTCTCCTGCTCCCTGACCAACACCGACAGGGCGCAACAGGCAAGGTTATTCAGTACAGGTGCAACAGCTTATACACCTGGAGGCTGTATCGTAAAAGGTGGATTTATACCGAACACTTACCTGGTCTTATCACGGTGATTTACTGCCCCTGAGTCTGAGTGGCTTTATTATTATTAACCCAAATCAATATATTCAAGCCCTGCAACTGTACTTAATAGTTATATACTTCTACCGGTAATTAACATCTCGAACTGTACCTGGAATTCTATCTAAAAGTGTGAGGGGAGGAGGTGGTGGTAGTTGTTGTTATTGTTGTGGTGGTGGTAGTGATAGTAGTGATGGTGGTGATGTTAGTAGTGGTGGAGTGTGTGAGGGGTGTGTGGTTGATGTGGTGGGTGGGGGTGGGAGAGTGTGGGAGGGAAAGAAGTGGGAGAGAGAGGGAGACAACAGGGCACGACGAGGGACTGAAAAATGGCTGTGTCAGGGTGAGAAATGATCAGGGTGAAAACAACGTGACCTCTGTGACGCGGGACAGGTGTTCACGAGTTACCTGGTCCTGCTCAAGTGACGTCTCAATGGTGAAGGCCGTCGTGAGTCTCAGGACGGTACAATGTGATGACGCCCACGATTGAGTCTTAAGACGGTACAATGTGTGACTAGTACCACCCATGGCTGAGTCTTATGATGGTACACTAAGACCTTAAGACCCCCGCAGGATGGTACAGCTACCCAACAGAACAACAACAACCCCAATGGACGGTACACATAGCAACACATGACATTGCAAACTGTAAAACCGCAAGGACATTTTTTAGCCTTCCTTGAAAAAAATAAAAAAAATCTACCAATTCTTGACAATTATCCCATTAAGAGTCTTGTCTGTTTTATAATCATTAAGTCTGTAGTCCTTTTGGTTTTATAAATAGTAAATAAAACCTCTAACTCCTCATCTATGTTTACGGAAGAACAAAAAGTCAATAATATTTTAGAGTTGATATCCCTGTAGCGTGAGGCTGGACGAGCATCGGGACACCATACTGAACACGGTGCTCTGGTGGTCATTATCGTAACGGGTTAAAACTCCTGTCAGTCCAGTGTTGTGATCCTGTTGTTCTGCCCACGCCCCTCCTACTGGTGGTGGTGGTCCTCCTGCCGGTGCTACTGCGTCACCCAAGCCAGGAGAGGAGGAGGAACACACACACACACACACACACACACACACACACACACACACACACACACACACACACACACACACATCTAAATATACAAATCTAACGATGTCTTGTCACTGCCCAAATGTCTCACTGATGTGCCCCCAGCGTCTCCACGTGTGTGTGTGGTTACGCAACGTCTTACATCACCACAGACCTCTATAGCTGTATGTTACAGTGTCTGGAATCTGACGACACGTAGGTTCAACTCTAAGAATTATACCTTTCCCACACAGACACGCACACACTAACATACACATACTTACATACATACAAAACACACACATACATGCATAGAAACACACACACACACACACCAATACATGCACAGAAACACACACACATGCACAGAAACACACACACACACACACACACACACACTGACTACACATACATGCATAGAAACACACACACATGCACAGAAACACACACACACACACACACACACACACTTTCTTAAATGGAGTTGACAGAAAACTCCCCTTAGTGAACCAGTTCGGTACGTGTTTTGTTCTCCTGGCACGACAGAAGGGGGGGGGGCATTGACCTGACCTACAATCTAACCTCAGCCTCGGGAGATGGGTGTTGGCACTCGACTACAGGTAACGAAGACGCTACAACCTCTGAAGACACACCTGAAGGCTGACTAATGGGGTACTAAGATCCCGAGAAGCATTAAAGACTGACCAATGGGGTACTAAGATCCTCGAGAAGCATTAATGACTGACCAATGGGGTATTAAGATCCCAGATGACTGACCAATGGGGTACTAAGATCCCGAGAAGAATTAAAGACTGACCAATGGGGTACTAAGATCCCGGAAGCATTAAAGATGACCAATGGGTACTAAGATCCCCAGGGCGGCATTAAAGACGACCAATGGGGTACTAAATCCCGAGTTAGGGGGTGATCGGAAGATTAAGAGCCAATGGGATAAGATCCGAGAAGAATTAAAGACTGACCAATGGGGTACTAAGATCCCGAGAAGCATTAAAGACTGACCAATGGGTACTAAGATCCCCAGGGCGGCATTAAAGACTGACCAATGGGGTACTAAGATCCCCGAGAAGCATTAAAGACTGACCAATGGGATACTAAGATCCCCAGGGCGGCATTAAAGACTGACCAATGGGGCACTAAGATCCCCAGGGCGGCATTAAAGACTGACCAATGGGCCAATCCTGTCTCACGGTTCACGGGGGGCATCACTTGACACGCGCTCCTGCCAGTGTAGAGGAGCAATAATAAACCACGAAGGAGCTGAGAGGGACGGAGAGGGAGGGAGGGAGAGGGGCGAGAGGACCTATGAAAACCCACTCTCTCTCACCAGTCACCACCACCCACACAAAAAGACTACTGACGGTTTCCCAAGGGGCGATCATCTACACCAGGAATATAAATAAGGGGTGGAAGGTGACTACTGTAGGAGGGGGATGCTACTGTAGGAGGGGTGGAAGGTGACGTAGGGAGGGGTGGAAGGTGACTACTGTAGAGGGTGGAAGTGACTACTGAAGAGGGTGGGTGACTACTGAAGGAGGGGGATGGAAAAGAGAGAGAGAGAGAGAGAGAGAGAGAGAGAGAGAGACGGGTGGTCTGTGGTGTGGGCGGCAGGACCAGTATCAGATGTCACCTCTGATTGGTCGACGCCCACACACCATAATACCCGCCCACCCGTCCACCCGACCCTCATTCACCCACCCACCCACCCGCCCGCACACCCACCTACGCATTTGCTCATCCACTTATCAGTCTTTGTACTCAATCACTCGTCCACATCCTCCCATCCCCTTGCTAACATCACATTCACTCTCTTACATCCACACCTGCAACATCCACCCGTCCACACATCAACGTACATATCCACATAACCGAACCCATGCCCCATATACACCTCTATTCACCTGTTCAGACATACACTCACTCACCCGCTGACACACACACACACACACACACACACACACACACACACACACACACACACACACACCACACACAACACACACACACACACACACACACACACACACACACACACACACACACACACACACACCACAAACAAGGCATCATGTCAGTTGTCAAGTGTTAGCTGTTGTATCTTGTAAGACCCATGTTGTCGCCTCTCCCCCATCCCTACACCTCCTCCTCAGCTGTGTGAAATATATGTAAGTGTTGCATTTCTCTCCTTCTTACTCTTGTTACCTGATCCGTGCTTCTAATACTAACACAACAACTCTTATTAACACTCACTCGTCTGCTCGCTCTCTCTCTCTCTCGTTATTTTACTTAATATAACAACTCTTTTTATCACTCTCTCAGTCTTACTTTTTGTCTGTCTGTCTGTCTGGTTATCTCTCTCTCTCTCTCTCTCTCTCTCTCTCTCTCTCTCTCTCTCTCTCTCTCTCTCTCTCACCTTTTCTGTAACTGTTTCATTATTTTTCTCCTTTATTCATCTCTCACTCTTGATATTTTATCGTATTTCCCAAACAAACATAAAACACCAAGTGGAAGTAGGGTATTTAAGGGAGGGTGGGGGTGAGGTGGAGGGAGGGAGGAGGTGGAGCGGGGAGGAGGGAGAAGGAAGTGGAGAAGTGGCCAGGTGGGCGGGGTCACACCTGGCAACAGGCAGGTGAGTGGCCCGGACACAGGTATAGTCCACAGACACACCCCCAGGCCCTCTCTTCTTCCTCTCCCTCACCCCCTCCCTTCCTCTCCCTCACCCCCTTCCTCTCCCTCACCCCCTTCCTCTCCCCACCCCCTTCCTCTCCCTCACCCCTCTCCCCTACAAAGAATGGCATCCCTTCTTGAATCAGGCTTCCATCAGGGATCAACTGGCAACGAGGCTTCAATACAGGCTGCCACTGCGATCAAGGCTTCCAGGGGAGGATCTTCGGCAACAAGGCTTCCACCGGATGCCCTAAACCTACCAGGGTCTTCAATTTTTAAGCTCCTACCGGGTAATTAAGCCTTGTTTTAACCCCTGAGCTCCATATTGTGCCACACAGACGCTCACAATAGGACATCCGACACCAGACACCCTTCCTTAAATCTGCCCTCAGCATCTATCACGGCAGGAATGTGAAGAGCAGCCACAGCAATCCACCTCCTTCAACCATCACTCAACCAACATCCACACCAATCCTTCTCCTCCTCCTTCCTCAACCACCACACCAATCCACCTCCCTCCACCAACATCCACACCAATCCTTCTCCCTCCTTCCTCAACCACCACACCAATCCACCATCACTCCACCAACATCCACACCAATCCTTCTCCTCCTCCTTCCTCCTCAACCACCACACCAATCCACCTCCCTCCACCAACATCCACACCAATCCTTCTCCTCCTCCTTCCTCAACCACCACACCAATCCACCATCACTCCACCAACATCCACACCAATCCTTCTCCTCCTCCTTCCTCAACCACCACACCAATCCACCTCCCTCCACCAACATCCACACCAATCCTTCTCCTCCTTCCCTCAACCACCACACCAATCCACCATCACTCCACCAACATCCACACCAATCCTTCTCCTCCTCCTTCCTCAACCACCACACCAATCCACCTCCCCTCCACCTGAACCACTCACCACTCCACCAGCGGGCCCGGCCATACATGCATAAGTAAAAATGTTCTTATCAAGTAATTTATGAGCACTAAATGACCTCATAAACTAGCCACTTAGCGTGATAACACAACAGCCTCGTCGACCACAGTGAACACGACGCCTTGTTGTTACACCCTGACACTTCTCATACTCTCCTCACAACACCTTATACTCTCCTCTCAGCCCCTCACAACACATCATCCTCTCCTCACAAATAACCCTCATCCTCTCCTCACAACACCTTATACTCTCCTCACAACACCCCACCCTACCTCACCTCCTCATCCTCACACCCCCATCCCCTCCTCACACCACCTCATCCTCCCCACGCCAAACTATCCACCACACCAACACAACACCACCCCAAACCGTCATCAACACGTCACGCAACACGCACCACATGCCACCAACAAAATACAGGTTCAGTAATGAAGGAGAAGGTGGTGATTTAAGTGTTGTCAAGTAATGGTCATTGACGATAGTGTAAAGGCTTTTCTTAACTTATAAGTGTATCTCTTAAGTGTACATACATACATTCAACCACACACAAAACACTTAAATATCTCTCTCTCTCTCTCTCTCTCTCTCTAGTGTAAAGACCCGCTTATCTGCACACAAGCACCGCCTCCCACACCTTTCCTCCGTCCATTATAACCTATGTGTCTTAATAAGGCGATACACACA
The DNA here is from genome assembly GCF_018991925.1 of Homarus americanus. Lineage (NCBI taxonomy): Eukaryota > Metazoa > Arthropoda > Malacostraca > Decapoda > Nephropidae > Homarus > Homarus americanus. Next base: position 705,754 of record NW_024716703.1, on the reverse strand, counting down.
CACACACACACACGCACACGCACACACGCACACGCACACACACACACAAGCAGGTAAAAGGTTAACTCTCTGTCTGTCTGTGTCTGGTTCAACTATACAAAAAACTACCCAGTGCATATTATTTTATATCTGATGGGCCAAAGTATTCACGCTCTGATAAACACTGTCTGACCCCGGGACTGGCCAATCACTGACACGACACATCATTTACCTAGCCAATCAGAGGTAACACTCAGGTCATTAATCATATCCTGAATCATTATACCATAAATTCCGCGACCTCAAGATTAATTTCCTATATATTGGTATAATAATTCTGTATATTATTCGTGTTTATTTCTGAACAAAAACTGTTTTTGTAAATTTGGTCTAATATAAACTAACTCCCGTTGGGTTGGTGGACGTTGGGTTGGACATTGTGGCATTGTGGGTTATCTTTATCTCCCCAATCTCTCTCTATCTCCCTTCCCTCCCCTTTCTATCTCCCCTCCTCTCTCGGGTCAGGGAAGACTTTTACCACACGTCCAGACCTACACCCACAAAGGTACAGTCCCCTTCACTGCCGCGTTTACAGGGGCTCGTCAGGTTTTGTGCAGTGTGGCAGCCCTGTGTTTGTTTACATTTAACAGAAGGAAACTGGCAATAGTAAATAAACTCTGGAATCAAATTAAAACAATATAAAACAAATTTTTCAAAGATAATGATTTGCGGAGTGTTTATATGACGAGCCCCTGTAAACGTACTAGTGAAGGGGACTGTATATTACCATCAATGAGAGACCTGAACCTCCATTAGTAGAGCTTAATGAGAGCACCCCGAAGGTTAGGTCTTAATCTAACCGAACGAGAGCACTCCAAAAGGTTCCTCCCACGACACAGTGCTAAGATTAGTTCCTGAAGCCGCGTGTGGGTGTTGATTGCTGCTCCCCCCCCCCCCTCACCAGACACCAGAAACACTTCCTTGTGACCCCAGATTCTCAAAGGTTTGATTATATATTTTTTTCCTGTAGTGAAGATGTCATGAAGTATATATCTCCTGAACTGGTGATGTCAGGACGTTTATTTCTGTCTGAAGTGGTGATGTCAGAACGTAAATTATTCTTGAGATACAAATACACACAGACAAGAGGGAGGCAGACATACAGACAGACAGACAAGAGGGAGGCAGACAGACAGACAAGAAGGACGAAGACGACTGCTATATATACACACACCCTGCAGGCAATAATAACACAACATTTTACACTACTCTCCATAAACATACAAGCAAACACTGAACGGAGGCGACAACAAGCGTTCATAATCTCCCCTTCAAAACTTACATTAACCACATGACGAAAATCAGCCATAAATCGTAAGGTAAAAACGTAAGGAACTTCAACACGACAAGGACCTGTGATGGATATGTGTAGGGGAATGAAACATGGGAGCCTAACAAACAGGTGATTTATGGCAGGGTGGTGAGCACTGTATATACCCCCTTAAAACACACACACACACACACACACACAAACACACACACACAAACACACACACACACACACACGGTATGGTAGGTCATGACTAGTCTTCCGCTCATCTGTCATCCGTTGCCTCAATGAACACCACACCTGGCTGACTACCTATCTCCTGACCTCTGACCCCTGACGTCACCTGTAGGGCCAAATCTATGACGTCCTCAGGCCAAACCTGTGACGTCACCTAGAGCCAAATCACCTGTACTAACCTGTGACCTGATATTACCTGTACTTCCTAACTAATGACGTTACCTGTTTACTCGTACGTCTTAAGACCTGTGACCTGAGACGTCACCTGTATCACCTACGACTAGTACCTGTACAGAAGAATATCTAGGTGTGAGCAACAGTCAAAACACACACACACACACACACACACACACACACACACACACACACACACACACACACACACACACACACACACACACACACACACACACACACACACACACACACACACACACACACACACAAAGCCTAAATCAAGTGTGGACGAGAAGAAGAAAATCAACGATAAATGAGGTAAGGACAATGAATTCAATAAAATAGACGAATGAAAAGTGTGAAATATAACCCAAGGAGGACAATAACGACAAAGAGAAGAAAAATGGATAACGAGAAGTAGGAATAATGGTAAAAATGTGAATAATGACGACAAGACTGATGAAGAGAATGCAATAAATAAGAAAATAAATAATAATGTTAAGAATCAAGACATGAGTGAAGACGAGGTAGAAAAAAGAGTAAAAGGAAAGAGAAATAAAAGGTAATGTTCTCACACTCACCTCTCCCTCTTTCTGCCCTCTCACACACCTCCCCCTCCCCATCCCTCTCCTCTCACACACCTCTCCCCCATGCCACTCCCTCCCCCCCTTGCGTTCCTCTATACCATTCCTCTCCTCACCTCTCCCTCTTTCTCTGCCCTACTCACACACCTCCCCTCCCCATCCCTCTCCCCATGCCACTCCCCTCCCTCCCTTGCGTTCCCTCCTATACCATTCCTCTCCCTCCCTTCCCCAGGCACAACTTCCCTCCCAACACCCCAACACCTCTCCCACCCCAACACCCTCCTCACTAACACCCTCCTCACCCCAACACTCCCTCACCCCCAACACCCTCCTCACCCCCAACACTCCCTCCCACCCCAACACCCTCCTCACCCAACACCTCCTCCCACCCCACCCCCCCTCCTCACCCCCACCCCCCTCACCCCAACACCCTCTTCACCCCAACACCCTCCTCACCCCACCCCCCTCCTCACCCCACCCCCTCTCACCCCAACACCCCTCCTCCCCCCACCCCCTCTCTTCACCCCACCCCCTCACCCCAACACATCCTCCCCGGGGTTATCTGCATCACCATCAGCCCCTCACAGTCAGACCATCAAGCACAATGAACAAATTGGACATAAAATGGACTGGACCGAGATGTAACGAGGCAGATGACCGCCCTATTAACCCCCACGACTCCTTCCCTCACTATCTTTCCCTCTCAGCCACACTATCCCTCCCTCTCACCCTCCTTCCTTCTTCCCTCCTCTCCCTCCTTTCTTCCTCCCTCACACTCTCTCTACCTCCCTAATTCCCATCCCTAACTCCTACCCACTCTCCCTCCCTCCTCCCTCACCCTCCCTCCTCCCTCCTCCCTCACCCTCCCTCCTCCTCCTCCCCAGCACCTTCTCCTTAACACACCAAAATAGTTTCTTCGGGGACACCGCCCTCGAGGTACAGGACGATATCATAAAGTGCCTCACTAAAAGTACTAAAACCAGCTTATTCCTCAGATGTCGCCCTCACCCGTGATAACAGGCCGAGGGTGGTCGGTCAGAGGAAACCGTACTTGGGTGTGGCTTATCTGTCAGAGCCGGGGTGGTCGGGTCAGAGAGCCGTACTGGAGGTGTGGCTTATCTGTCAGAGCCGAGGTGGTCGAGCCAGAGAGCCGTACTGGAGGTGTGGCTTATCTGTCAGAGCCGAGGTGGTCGAGTCAGAGAGCCGTAATGGAGGTGTGGCTTATCTGTCAGAGCCGAGGTGGTCGAGTCAGAGAGCCGTACTGGAGGTGTGGCTTATCTGTCAGAGCCGAGGTGGTCGAGTCAGAGAGCCGTACTGGAGGTGTAGCTTATCTGTATACATTCCCGTCCGTCCAACCGTCCAAATAAAACCCGTCCATACCTCCGTCCGTCCCAACATCACCGTTTACGTCCTAGATGTTATCACAGTCTCCCCTCCGCATCCCGTATAGAGCCGTTTTCTCTTATAACTTCACTTAAGCGTTCTTATAATATATGTATTACTGTCGTGTGACTGATGACTACATTCACACCGACACTATCCCGACCTCTGTTACCCGCGACAAACAAAACAAGCACACAAAAAAAAATTACAAACAAAAACAAACAAATACAAATAAAAACGAAAAACAAATTCAAACCAAAATAGACAAAACAAAAAAAGTGCTATAAACAGTATAGGTTCCTAGATCGTGTGGGCGGTAGATTCATCTTAGTTCCCGGTTTGGCGGAGGACAGCAAACAGAAAATATCACATACTTGTAGTGTAGGTCATCCATCACGCGGAGAGAGAGAGAGAGAGAGAGAGAGAGAGAGAGAGAGAGAGAGAGAGAGAGAGAGAGAGAGAGCCATTAACTATCATGGTGAGTTATTGTTGACTGACACACACACACACACACACACACACACCACGCAAGCCAAATCAGGTGTACCGTTACGATCCATCTTAATTACACCTGGCTCTGCTAATTACCTTCTTGATTAACTAATGGGTCTCAACAAGCCAAGACGCTGATTTTCAAAGGTTCCTATGATAATCTTTCGCCGTAGATGGGAAGGGGGGGGGGTGTCAGATGGCCTAAAACTGGTTAACTTATACCAATATGGCGGCGAAATTAAGCGGGGACTGTAGTAACCCGATAAGTTGTCTCTTGATGAGGGTAAAAAAAAATATAGATTTACATAGTGTGTCTTTGAGGATCTGAATTTAAAGATATTGTTTCTTCTCGTCTGTGATTTTGATGACATTTTACTCACTATCATTATCACCATCACTACCTATCACCAACACAATCACTATCACCATTTTCTATTCACCACCATCACCATTACCTTCTATCACTATTATTAACAACACCATTATTATTTTCTACGCATCACCTTCACCTCATACAACCTATTTAACTACTTTCACCGTCATCACCACCACCACCACCACCACAACCCCATCTGGTGTCTGCTAACTTCACCTCATATGGAAATACACTGAGGCAAAGAACTTCCCACCTGTATATAGAATCAGGAACATAGACCCACACCCGACGCACACACTCATGGGTTTTGTGTGTGTGTGTAGGAGGGGGGAATCACATCAACAACCCATCACCATAAACACACAAGAGACA
>NW_024716703.1:630824-695824 GCF_018991925.1 Homarus americanus | reverse complement strand
TATTGTTGCAGGTGTGTGTGTGTTGTGCAGGTATTAATATTGTTGCAGGTGTGTGTGTGTCCATTTTGATGCAGGTGTGTGTATTGTTGCAGGTGTGTGTGTGTTGATGCAGGTGTGTGTGGTGTTTTGAGTGTGTGTGTTGATGCAGGTGTGTGTATTGTTGCAGGTGTGTGTGTGTTGATGACTATAGGAGGGTGGCCCACACACACCCCGCCTCCTTCACCATCACGGTCTCCAACATCTGCTTTCTCATTCCTCCAACACCTGCCTCACTCCATCCTTCAACACCTGTTCATCACACTTATCCACTCACCTCTCCATCAGGCATCATCACCCCAGCCTCACCCACACACCAGGAGGGCGGGTCTCTCTCTCTCTCTCTCTCTCTCTCTCTCTCTCTCTCTCTCTCTCTCTCTCTCTGTTGGATCGAGCTGTGGATGGGTACCTGACTTTACAGATGGGGAAATGAAAGCTGTCGAGTGCAGTACCAGCCACACTGCCTCCCTGTGTACCGAAGGCTTAGTGTAGTCTGAACCTTTCGTTACACCCAGAGCAACATGTGTGACTCCCTGTTACCCACACCTTCCCTGTCACCCACACTACCCACACCTCCCCCCTGCCCCTGCCTCACCGCCCGCCCGCCCACGTCCGCGGATGGTAACAGCTACTTACTCCTCTCTCCAATTACACTTGCGCCCACTTACTTCACCGCCCACTTGCGCCCACTTACTTCACCGCCCACATGTGCTCACTTAGCTCACCGCCCACATGTGTAGGTACCCCACTAGAATGGTACAGCGATGTGGGTACTAAAGGACGGTACAGCAGCATGGGTACTATACAGAGCGGTACAGCAGCGTGGGTTGAGGTGATAGAGGCGGAGGTACCGTAAAACACCCAATTAGGTGATGGAGCCTGGGTGATCCGATAGAAAGTTTACCAGTGAGAAGAAACGAGACTGAGTGAGTGTGTGTCTGGTCAAGTGTGTCGCCTCCTGACCTGTTCCTCCGTCAACCACGTCTTGTCTTCTTATTTAGTCATCGTCATCATCGTCGTTGTTCTTATCAGAGGCTTATTTATTTTTCTTCCCGTGTTCATTCTTCCCATCAACTCGTTTTTTTTATTAATTCTCTCTATCTCTCAATCCCCCCCCATCCTCACACACATACAAAATAAACAAACCAAAGCTATTCTCGCTAAACAGTTTTATTGGCAAGATTGGGGTACAATTTGACCTCATCTCGGGAGTTCAGTCAGTCAGCGGGTCTTGACACTTGAGGCAGGACAGAAGTTCATACATAAAGGAGATGGTGTGTGTGTGTGTGTGTGTGTGTGTGTGTGTGTGTGTGTGTGTGTGTGTGTGTGTGTGTGTGTGAGGGGAAGCCTACGGGGTCATTAGGTACTCTCACGAGGCCGAAAAATGCCCGACCTGGCCTCCCCAGCCTCCTAAGGCCTCAGAAAAATACGACTCAAACGTCCAAGGGTTTTCTTCCGGGTACACAGTGAGCTTCTCTCGGTGTAGGAGGACGACTTGGGAGGCCAAATACCTGTCTGGAATACCTCACTCAAGGTACAACGTAAACAAACCCTCGAACGACGACCTCCTCATCCTCCACCTGACCTCACCCTCCACCCGACCTCACCCTCCACCAGGACTAAATCTTAAGTAGATAAATACATTCTTGGAAGGACTTCAACTTAAAGAATAAAACATGGGTGAAACTTTCCTCCCCCACATGTTTGAACCACTACGTCCCTCCCCTATACCTTCCCCAATGTCTTAGGGGAAAAATTCTAACTTGGAAGGGAAATTATCATCTCCTAAGGTGAAAATTTCCGAGACAAAAACTTCCTCCTCTCGGGGGATCAAAGTGGGATAATAAACTATGTCATTCTAGGGAAAAATAAAGTACCTTCAGCCACGGGACACACTGCCTTCCATCTTTCATTCCACCAAAGTGATAATTTTCCACTCCATAAGATGTACTCAGTTTAGGAATGGTTTGAATAAGTACTAAGAGAGAATCCCACAATTACCAAGACACCTAACCTAACCTAACCTAACCTAACCTCACCGCCCCACACACTCAAGTGATGCGATACCTCGGGTGACTATATACTTGTATACTATTAAGTGACCAGAAAGAGATACAGAATCCCCCCCCCCCCAAATACGCCAAGTTAGCGGCACCACTGGCGGGCTTACATTAAAATAATAATAGTGGTCTAGTTTTTTAGCGTGTGTCTCCTGCAGGGCCGTCTGGGCGTGTCGCGGCCGTCACTCGGTGGTGGGCGGGGCAAAAACTGGGACAGGTGGGCGGGGTGGACCCTCGGCACACTCACCTGCCCACCATCACCGCCTTATGGTACCTCAAACTCCAAATTTTCAAAGACTATGTAAATTTTATTCATTAAATTGTGTTCCTGAAGAGAGATGTTCTGTCGAAGATGCCGGTAACTTGATCTTGTGTTTTGTTAGGTGAGGGCGTGAGTCGTTACGGCCATGGTTGTGTGGCACCCACGTCAGACTCTAACTCAACGCCGAAACGTCTACTTAGGACACGACTCTTGATAGACGACCATAAAATTATTCTCTTGTCCCTCATGTGAGAAACTTTCATATTCTTGTAACCTTGACACCCAGGAGGGGGCTGGCGGACACATACACGAGTCACAGGTGAACCCCAGAAGAGGTACTCTGGTCAGGTCCACTTAAGGGGTGACCCGGGCTGGAACACGACCCAGGCTTAAGTGAGCTATGCCTGTCTGGCCTACTTGAGTGTGTGGCCGTGTTGACCAGCAGGGTGTGGGGGCGGTGGCCGCGCTGCCCACGCCACCACCAATGACCCCAGCAGCTGGCAGGTGCTGGGGTGAGGTGTGAGAGCCGGCCAGCTTAGGAGACAACCCTCGGGAAGGGCGGCATCACGCCCCCGTGGCCGCCCACACTACCAGAAGTAGGTCTTGCACCACCACCAGTACCCATGTCTGGCCAGACTTACAACACAACACCTTCATTTTAAATTCACATTCGAATTAATAAATAAAATAACATAAATAATCAGACAGTAAATAAATGAATACATAAATAAGAGTTAACAGAAACATGTATAGGTACCGGTGTACGTATAGGTAGTGAAGCCACACGTACACGCCCACACACCACAGGTAACACGCCCACACACCACAGGTAACACGCCCACACACCACAGGTACACGCCCACACACCACAGGTACACGTCCACACACCACAGGTACGCACACACCACAGGTAACACGCCCACACACAGGTACGCCCACACACCACAGGTACACGCCCACACACCACAGGTACGCCCACACACCACAGGTACACGCCCACACCACAGGTAACACGTCCACACACCACAGGTACACGCCCACACACCACGGTAACACGCCCACACACCAGACACGTCCACACCACGGTACACGCCCACACACCACAGGTAACACGCCCACACCACAGGTAACACGCCCACACCAGGTAACGTCCACACACCACAGGTACACGCCCACACACCACAGGTATACGCCCACACACCACAGGTAACACGTCCACACACCACAGGTAACACGCCCACACACCACAGGTAACACGCCCACACCACGGGTACACGTCCACACACCACAGGTAACACGCCCACACACCACAGGTACACGCCCACACACCACAGGTACGTCCACACACCACAGGTAACACGCCCACACACCACAGGTACACGCCCACCACGGTACACGTCCACACCACAGGTAACACGCCCACACCGGTACACGCCCACACACCACAGGTACACGCCCACACACCACAGGTACACGTCCACACCACAGGTAACGTCCACACCACAGAACGCCCACACCACAGGTACACGCCCACACCACAGGTACACGTCCACACACCACAGGTAACACGCCCACACACCACAGGTACACGCCCACACACCACAGGTACACGCCCACACACCACAGGTACACGTCCACACACCACAGGTAACACGCCCACACACCACAGGTACACGCCCACACACCACAGGTAACACGCCCACACCACGGTGCCGCCCACACCACAGGTAACGCACACACCACGGTACGTCCACACCACAGGTAACACGTCCACACACCACAGGTACACGCCCACACACCACAGGTACACGTCCACACCACAGGTAACACGCCCACACACCACGGTAACACGCCCACACCGGTAACACGCCCACACACCACAGGTAACACGCCCACACACCACAGGTAACACGCCCACACACCACAGGTAACACGCCACACACCACAGGTACACGCCCACACCACAGGTAACACGCACACCACAGGTACACGCCCACACACCACAGGTAACACGCCCACCACCACAGGTAACACGCCCACACACCACAGGTAACACGCCCACACACACAGGTACACGCCCTCACTCCTCCTCCCAGGGCAGCACTCATGTAGAAGGGGGTCACGGAGGACACCATACTAATGTTGGGTGACGGAACAAACACAGACAGAGTTGGCTGATAAGAATTCACTGTTCTTGTCATCAACCACCTCATCCTGTCTTTGTTGTTTATTGTTTCCTTGTTATGTTTTTGTCCTTAACCTCCCCTTTACCGAGACTAAGTGGACCACCCTAGCTTATTTCACCTGAAGATCAATCACCCTAACACCTAATGGTATATGGGGACAAGAGCTCGTCAGGGGCCTTTTTTTTTTTTTTTAGAAAGGAGGGATGAAGGAAGATTAGAGGTGGTGGTGAGGGGTGGTGAGGTGGTGGGGTGGTGGGGAGTGAGGTGAGAGGTGGCAGTGGTGGGGGTGTTGATGGTGGTAGGGGTGGTGGTGGCGATGGTGTACCTAACTGCCAGGGTATGGAAGTAAACTCCAGGTTAACTACAGGTAAATTAAATATTAATTCCAGGTAAACTCCAGGTTAACCTAAGCCAGTCATCACCTGTCAAAGGGAATCAAGAACCAACAACCAAGACTCTGATTAACCCAACACCTTAAACATCTCACCTACACCTTACCTGGATGCTCTCTCTCTCTCTCTCTCTCTCTCTCTCTCTCTCTCTTCTCCTATCCTATCCTCAAGTCCCAGTAAAAATCCTTGAGTCAGGACCTAAACACCCGTCACCTGAACAAGCCCTGGTGGGTTCTCAGGGCTAATGGCTCCCACAGGACCCCATAGTTTAGACAAGGGCAGCGGCCTGGGTCAAGTGGACGACGACAAGCGGCGTGAGGCTGGTCAAGGTGTGCTCACGGATCTTTTGACGTACATACATACATACATACATACATACATACACACACACACACACACACTACATACCGTACATAGAGATAAAACACACATACAAACATTCGTACAGACAGAGAGGTATGTATGGAAATACACACACACACACACACACACACACACACACACACACACACACACACACACACACACACACACACACACACACACACACACACACTCCCAGGGCGTGCACGCTACACGCCCAACACGTACACAAGTCACCCAGATAAAGTCATCCTTGACAGACACTTGCAGCTCCCTGACCAATAACCACAACATTAACAACACAATCACAACCATCTGGCGAGCAACGAGGCAAGAGGAGAGGAGAGGAGGAGGAAGACGCAGCACGAGGAGGAGGAGGGAGGAGGGAAGAGGAAGACGCAGCACGAGGAGGAGGAAGAGAAGGAGTAGGAGGGAAGAAGAGGAGGAAGGAATAAAGAGAGAGAAAGAAACAGGGAGGAGGAAGAGGAAGGGAGAAAGACGGAGGAAAGGAGGAAGAGGAAGAACTTGTTTACCGATACTCAGGTGCTAACAGCCAATCAGGACAGTGGCAGGTAATGACCCAGGACACGACTTATAAGTACTCGGGCAGGTAAACAAGACCAATTAACAGCAGGCAGGTAATAATAATAACGGCCAACAAGAGGTGTGTGAGAGGTGAGTGTTGGAGAGGTGTTGGTGAGGGAGAAGTGAGTGTTGGAGTATGAATGTTTAGTGTTGGTGCCTAAGGTGGTGATGGGTGGGTGGACGAGGAGGTGGCTAAAGGAAGAGAGGGAAGAGGATGAGTAGGAGGAGGAAAGGGGAGAGGAGAAGGAGGAGGTGGAAGGAGAGGAGGAGAAGAAAGATGGAGAGTAGGAGGAGGAGCAAGAGAATGGAGGCGGGAGAAATAGCAATAAGAAAAAGAAAGGAGAGGCGAAGAGGAAGAGAAGGGGAAATAAAGGAAGAGGAAGAGGAGTAAAGAAGGAAGATAGCAATAAGACCACCGAAGGAGTAAGAGGAGAGAAGAAGGAGATAAAAGATAATTGAGAGAGAGAGAGAGAGCAAAGGGGGTGATTGTTTCATTAACTTAAGGTGAACCATAATAGGAGGAGGAAGAGATAAAGAGACTAAGTACACCCGTGATGATGAGGGAGGAAGAGGGGAGAGGAGGGGTGGGGAAGGGAAGGAGAGGAGAGGGTAGGGGAAGGGAAGGAGGAGGGGTAGGGAAAGGGAGAGGAGGGACAGAGACACTTAAGGAGGAGGGGAATAAAGAAAGGGAAGGATAAAAACGGGAATTGGGAAAAAAAAAAGTCATAAGAGACATAATGAAGGGAAAACGGTTTAGCTATATAATAAGAGAGGGAGAGGGATGTAGGATGGGAGGAAGGAGAAATAGGATGGGAAGGAGAAGGAAAAGCTGGTAGGATGGAAGAAATTATGTCCTTGGGTGAGCCAGCAGAAGAGTAATGAAGATGATACAAGACAAGGGAGGAGATGGAGGACGATAATGAGGGGAGGAGTGACGAGGGAGAGGGGAAGGTGACGGGGAGAGGGAGGGTGACAGGAGGGAGGAGTGACGAGGAGGAGGGAGAGGGAGGGAGTGACGAGAGGGAGGAGTGACGGGTGAGGGAGGAGTGAGCGAGGTGAAGGGTGACAGGAGGGAGGAGTGACGAGGGAGGAGAGGGAGGAGTGACGAGGGAGGAGGGAGGAGTGACGAGGTGAGGAGTGACGAGGTGAGGGAGGAGTGACAGGAGGAGGAGGAGTGACGAGGGAGGAGGGAGGAGTGACGAGGTGAGGAGGAGTGACGAGGGTGAGGGAGGGTGACGAGGTGAGGGAGGAGTGACAGGAGGGAGGAGTGACGAGGGAGAGGGAGAAGTGACGAGGTGAGGGAGGAGTGACGGGGTGGGGAGTGACGAGGTGAGGGAGGGTGACGGAGGAGGAGGGAGGTGACGAGGAGAGGGAGGAGTGACGGAGAGGGAGGAGTGACGAGGTGAGGAGGGTGACGAGGTGAGGGAGGAGTGACAGGGGAGAGGGAGTGACGAGGAGGGAGGTGATGAGGTGAGGGAGGGTGATGAGGTGAGGGAGGAGTGACGAGGAGAGGGAGGAGTGACGGGAGAAGGAGGAGAGGGGAGGGAGGGAGTGACGAGGGAGGGAGGAGTGGCGAGGGAGGGAGGTGACGAGGTGAGGGAGGAGTGACAGGGAGAGGGAGGGTGACGAGGAGGGAGGAGTGACAGGGAGAAGGAGGAGGAGGCGAGGTGAGGGAGGGTGAGGGGAGAGGGAGGAGTGACGAGGGAGGGAGGAGTGACGGGAGAGGAAGGAGTGACGAGGTGAGGGGAGGAGTGATGAGGTGAGGGGAGAGTGACGAGGAGAGGGGTGACGAGGGAGGGAGGGAGGAGTGACGAGGTGAGGGAGGTGACGAGGAGAGGAGAGTGACGAGGAGAGGGAGGAGTGATGAGAGAGGAGGAGGTGACAGGTGAGGGAGGAAGTGACAGGAGAGAGGTGACGAGGGAGAGGGAGGAGTGACAGGGGAGAGAGGGAGGAGTGACGAGGTGAGGGAGGAGTGACAGGGAGAGGGAGGTGACGAGGAGAGGGAGGAGTGACGAGGAGAGGGAGGAAGTGACGAGGAGGGAGGAGTGACGAGGAGGAGGAGGAGGAGAGAGAGGAGAGTGACAGGAGAAAGGAGAGTGACGAGGAGTGACGAAGTGAGGGGAGGATGACGAGGTGAGGAGAGAAGGAGTGACAGAGAGGAGGAAGTGACGAAGGGAGGAGGAGTGACGAGGTGAGGAAGTGACGAGGTGAGGAGAAGGAGTGACAGAGAGAAGGGAGGAGATGACGAGAGAGGAGGAGGGTGAGGAGAGGGAGAGTGACGAAGGGAGGAGTGACAGGTGAGGGAAGTGACGAGAGAGAGGGAGGAGGAAGTGACGAGGAGAGGGAGAAATGAGGAGAGGGAGGTAGGAGAGGAGGAGTGACAGGTGAGGAGGAAGTGACGAGGAGAGGAAGGTGACGAGAGAGGGAGGAGTGACGAGGAGAGGGAAGGAGGTGAGGAGAAGGGAAGGAGACGAGAGAGGGAGGAGGTACGAGGAGAGGGAGGAGTGACGAGAGAGGAAGGAAGTGACAAGGAAGGAGGAGTGACGAGGAGAGGGAGGAGTGACGGAGAGGAGGAGTGACGAGGAGAGGAGGAGTGACGAGGGAGGGAGGAGTGACGAGGAGAGGAGGAGGAGTGAGGAGAGGGAGGGTGACGAGGTGAGGAGGAGGTGACAGGGAGAGGAGGAGTGACGAGGGAGAGGAGGAGTGACGGAGTGAGAGAAGGAGTGACGAGGAGGGAGGAGTGATGAAGGGAGAGGGAGGGGGAGTGGTGAGGAGGAGTGAGGTGAGGGAGGAGTGACGAGGAGGAGGGAGTGACGAGGAGGGAGGATGAGGAGGAGGAGGACGAGGAGAGGGAAGGAAGTGACGAGAGAGAGGGAGGAACAGGTAGGGGAGGAAGTGACAAAGGGAGATGAGGAGAGAAAGGAAAGTGACGAGAGAAGGAAAGTGAGGAGAGAAAAGGAAGGATGACGAGAGAGGGAGAGGTGAGAGAGGAGGAAAAACGAGGAAGGGAGGAGGACAGAGGAGAGGAGGGAGGTGACAGAGGAGAGGGAGGAGGACGAGAGAGAGGAGGGAGAAGTGAAGGAAGGGAGGAGGTAAGGAGGAACGAGAGTAAGGGAGGAGTGAGGGAGGAGAGGAGACAGAGTAGGGAGGAAAGTGAGAGGAAGACGAGAGAAGGAAGGAAGAGAGGAAGGTGACAGAGAGAGAGGAAGGAGTGATGAGGTGAGGGAGGTGACGAGAGAGGGAGAAGGAGTGAGAAGAGGAGAGGAAGAGTAACAGAGGAGAGGGAAGGAGTATGAGAAGAGAGGAAGAGTGACAGAGGAGAGGAAGGAGTGACGAGAGAGGAGGAGTAAGGAGAGAGAGTAAAGGAGAGAGGGAAGTAGAGGAGGAAGGAAGTGAGGGAAGGAAGAGAGGAGAGGAAGTGACGAGGAGAGGGAGGGAGTGACGAGGTGAGAAGTGAGGAGAGGAGGAGTGACGAGGGAGAGGGAGGAGGACGAGGAGAGGAGGAAGTGACGAGGTGAGGGGAGGAGTGACGAGGAGAGGGAGAGTGACGGGTGAGAGAAGGAGTGACGAGGAGGAGAGGAGGTGACGAGGAGAGGGAAGGAGTGACGAAGGTGAGGAGGAGTGACAGGTGAGGTGAGGGAGAGGAAGGGGAGGAGTGATGAGGAAGGAAAGGAGAGGGAGTGACGGGGAAGGGAAGGTGACGGAAGGAGGAAGTGAGGAAGGAAGGAAGTGACGAGGAGAGGAGGAGTGACGAGGAAGGAGTGACGAGAGGGAGGAGTGAGGGCGAGGAGAGGAGGAGTGAGGATGAGGGAGGGAGTGACGAGGAGAGGGAAGGAAGTGACGAGTGAGGGAGGAGTGACGAGGAGAGGGAGGAGTGACGAGGAGAGGGAAGGAGTGACGAGGAGGGGAGGAGTGACAGGGAGAGGGAGGAGACGAGGTGGGGAGAGTGACGAGGAGAGGAGGTGACGAGGGAGAGGGAGGAGTGACGGAGAGGGAGGAGTGACAGGGAGGGAGGAGTGACGAGGTGAGGAGGAGTGACGAGGAGAGAGGAAGGAGTGACGAGGGAGGAGGACGGAGAGAAGGGAGGAGTGACGAGGTGAGGAGAAGGAGTGACGAGGAGAGGGAGGAGACTAGGACATAATAATCTGGAGGAATGTCCCTGATGTAGGAGAACCGCGAGACACGGAGAGAGATCCTAGCAGTGTCAGGAACCACGGATAAGTGCTAGAACGACACACACACACTGCTAGAACGACACACACACACTGCTAGGACGACTAACACACACACATTGCTGGGACGACTAACACACACACACACTGCTAGGACGACTAACACACACGCTGCTGGGACGACACACGCTGCTAGGACGACACACACGCTGCTAGGACGACACACACACACACACACTGGGGCGACACACACACTGCTGGGACGACATGGACGTATGGATCGACGGACGTGTGACGAAGTAAGGAAAGGGCGTTAAGGGAGACAAAGGGTATGGAGATCAGGGAAGGCGTGGAGACCAGGGAGGCGTGGAGACCAGGGAAGGCGTGAAGATCAGGGAAGGCGTCTAGACCGGGAGGGCGTGGAATTAGGATGGTGTAGAGATCAGGGAGGACGTGGAGACCAGGGAGGGCGTGGAGACCAGGGAGGGCGTGGAGATCAGAGAGGGCGTGGAGAATGCGACACGTGAACGAAACGAGAATAAGGTGAGGCAAGGTCAAGGTCACTGAGTCGATACCATCTGCAGACACTGGCGACCAAGGAGGAGGGGGAAGGAGGATGAGGGAGGGAGGAAGAGGGAGAAGGAAAGAAGGAAGGAGCGAAAGGAAGAGGAAGAAGAACGAACAGGAGGAAGACGAGTAAAAGGAAGAGGAGAAATGGGAAGAGGGAAAGGAGGAAGAGAAGTAAAATGAAGAGGAGAGGAAAGAAAGAGAAGGGGAAGGAAAGGAGAAGAGGAGGAAGATGAATAAAAGGAAGAAGAAAATAAGGAAGAGTAGAATGAGGTCTTAGACGTAATGCTTCAACAGGTATAAATCAGGAACACCACAGCCGCCTGATCTATGACCGCAAATTATACAGCACCGCACATTGGCCGCAACACACCACCACCTATGACAATTAGAGTAAAGGATGAGATATAATATATGGCCGAGAGAGAGAGAGAGAGAGAGAATGTGTATGTATGTGTGTGTCAGTCAGGAAATACTTATGAATGAGACACCCAACCATAACAAATTACCCCCCCTTCACCCCCTACCTCACCCCCACCACACCCCACGCCCCTCCACCCAAGTAAACGAGGCGTGACAAAACTAACACTGTGTCCAAGAGTCAGGTTGTACACGCTTGCTATACATATTTCTGCAATCTACATCTTGCCTCAGCACGGACCGCCAGCCTCATACGGTAGCTCCAAACACACACGGCAACCTATACTCCCTCCTTCCCCTTATATAGCTGAACGACGTATTATTAAACACACAAACAACAAACATTTCAACACATGACCTTCCTTCCTTCTACGTATCGTCATATTCGATCAAGGTGTTTTATTTTTATTTTAGTTCCAATCAACTATAACAAGATGAACTAAAAGGTATTGTATTCATTACCTATAGATATTAATATATGTTCGTCTTATATTATTTGTGGGCAATATAAAGGGTATAAAAGAGTAACTGGTGTTGTCATGTTGTGGTAAAAAGTTGGTTATAGGAGAAGCTGTGGGGGAACAGTGGCTCAAAATGGTGGTAACTGTGGTAGCTTGATGTTCCCTCCTTTTTTCTCCCTCCTCCTCCTTCCCTCCCACCCACCTCTTCCTGCAACCCACCCCCTCCCTCCACCATCCTACCCTCCTGCACCACTATCGACCAGCACCTCCTAGATCCTTCCTCCTCCTGATTCCTGTCTCCTGCCTTGTTCAATCTTGTTCACCTCAGGTCATCCACACTGTTCACCTCCAGTCCATCACACCCTTGTTCACCTCAGTCCATCCACACCCTTGTTCACCTCCAGTCCATCCACACCTTTGTTCACCTCCAGTCCATCACACCTTTGTTCCTCCAGTCCATCACTGTTCACCTCAGTCCATCACACCCTTGTTCACCTCAGTCCATCCACACCCTTGTTCACCTCCAGTCCATCCACACCCTTGTTCACCTCCAGTCCATCCACACCCTTGTTCACCTCCAGTCCATCCACACCCTTGTTCACCTCCAGTCCATCCACACCCTTGTTCACCTCCAGTCCATCCACACCCTTGTTCACCTCCAGTCAATCCACATACCTTGTTCAATCTTGTTCACCTGCACTACATTCACATTCTTTTCACTTCTCAATGCCTTTAATTTCGAGTATAAACATCGAAAGCGCCTGTCCTAACATCATCATTTCATTACTCCCTCACTACACGCCCTCCTGTATTTATTTCAACATACATAAACTAAACAATAACAACAACAAAAAACTAGGGCAACATGGCCCCCCCCCCCGGCTCCATATACCGAAGAACAACTAAAAATAAGAGAGATTTCTTCCTAACAATCTTTCTCGTTCACTCTATTTTTCCCCTTCGTTATCTATCCGTTCATCTCACACTCTTCTGTACAATTCCTCTTTTTTATAGTCAATGTAAAAACCCAACCTCAATATTATCACCATTTCTCTAGCTATTGTACTCTGTCAACAATACAACCTGTACTCTCGTTTCTCAACACACAGAGTCCAAACCAGTGTGATTACTATCGTATTTCCCTCCCACAAGACTGTATCATAACCTTCTGTCATCATTGTATTCTGACATAACAAGTTCGTCTTCCTCCGTCACTTGTTTTGGTATAGCTTTCTCTATCCCCCCTCCCCACGCCCATCCTTCCCTCCCCCCTGACATATGCCTTGGTTCTAACAGTAGCCACTCGGTGCAGCCTTCGTCAGGATGGTCCACAGTGGCCGCTTGGTGTAGCCCGCGTCATGAGGGTAAACAAAGGAGTGATCGAATGAGTGATCGCATGACATCAAGTCGACTATCAACCCGCACCGCCACTCCGCCAGACGCTGCCCTACACACACCACACAAAACGACTTTAATATTACATGTGCCATAAAAAAAAACCTTCCGCCAGCACGAGTAATCAATAGTACCTGGCGAAACACACGTATGGTAGCTCCGTCAGGCGAACCCTCACTTTACTAGTAGTGAGGCTCTTTATATAGGATCTTACTGATATGCGAAAACAAACCCCACGAATGAAATCAACCAAAAGTGTTTCATTTAACATCAATAATTATCTTATCTTTAAATTTCCACAAAAAATATATAAAACTTACTTAAATCATCAAACTATCAACACAAGTAATAAAAATATCCTTAAAATATTAATACTGAAGTTTACTGATGTTTTTCGAGTTAGTTTAATGTTTACTTGGTTTTCGCACTTCAGGAGGAAACTGTTTTTAAGCCACAAACCTGATGAACCAGTCAAGGGCGTGTTCACAGTCTTTAGGTTAGGTTAAGTACACTGCTCTTCCTTGAGACTGAGGACCAACACAAAAATAAACCCGGACCTAATTTTGTAGCCTCGTCATTTCTCTACAAGTCTACGGTATTAAACTATTTCATTATAATATTCAACAAGATGGAAATGAACGCACAACTAACCATCTCACTCTGTACACGGATAAAAAATACACACAGGCATAAAACCTCAACCCAGAATACTCCTCGATAACAAAATCAACGCTAAAACACACAAGACAATAAGACAGTTACCCTAGAAATTCATCAAGACAACAGACCGTTTTCTCACATCGCTGCCTCTCAGAAAACGAGTCCGGTCTACTTGTTCCAGGGATGACAAGGTGAAAATACTAACCATCTACATATGACTGGAGAAACTTCATCCACTGGAGTATAATGTTAAGTATGATAAGCAAGGTAGAAAAATTAATTATACTTCATGGTAATTAGTGTTTGTAAGTTTTCATAAATTATATACGAATGAGTTAAAAGTATTCCTTAATAAACGTTCGCCTAAGCTATCGTATCTATATATATATTCACTGTTTCATATCTACAATAAACTTCACAATCGACATATATTTAACAACACCTCACCTCCCCTAACACGTCAGGTAAGGGCCTCGGGCGTCCCATCACCTTCAGGATAGATGGACGGGTTTTCGGGAGGGGCTGGAGGGAGGGGGATAATTAGACCCGATTTCCTAGATATTGAAATCCAGTTTTTTCATCGATCCATCTCCATACGCTGGATAATTCAACGTTGGGATATGCAGTGTTTTGACTCTTAACTTGTAGTGTAAAAAGTTAAATGACTGTACGACTGTGTTTAGGACGAATATTCACACACACACACACACACACACACACACACACACACACACACACACACACACACACACACAGAGGTAAGTATTTGGAAAGTTTCAGCATACAATAAAAATACTACTATATCAACTTCATCAACACTACTTCAGAAAATTTGTATAATAGGGGTGAAATATTAAGGGATATGATCAAATGTTTTTCGCAAGGTATGTGTCACCATGGCTGGGCTGGACGTGAAGGTGCGACCACACAACACCTGGATATACTAAACTGATTGACAAACTAACACCAACGTTACTACTCACCCCTTGAACTATCATGTTTCTGTTAACTTATGTGTGGGATGTTGGTCAATAAAATAGCAATATTAGCTAAAAAAAAAAGATACAAGATGACAATAATAATAATAATAATAATAATAACAACAACAATAGTAATAATAATAATAACATCTTCAATAATAAAAATACTAATATTTTTTCTTCTTCATTATTTATCGTCCTTGACCTTTGAGAATGGACACGGGTAATCAAGATTCTATTAATAAAACAAAATAAAAATACAACACCTGAGAGTTTCACCAGCACTGCACCGTCATTCTCCCCTAACCTGCCCCCCAGCCTTAACAAGAGTACAACACACCCAACCTTAACTAATTCTAGACCCGGAACCACAAAAAAGTTCGTATGTTAAGTTTTCCTCCTAACTAGAGATGCCGACAACCATCTAATTGACGGACAAAAAATAAAAATAAAATAAAAATTAATAAAAAAACTTACATCAAAGGTCCACTGAGACACTACCTTGCCCTGCCTTGCCTTGCCTTGCCTTGCCTTGCCTTGCCTAGCCTTACCTTACATTTCCTTACCTAGATAAATATTCGGTTTGGCATTTCGATAAGATGACAAATTTAACGTAAAAAAATAAACAATAATTAATACTCTCCATTTCTTCCTTCCCTCACTGAGATACATTAACCTTAGATCATTGAAAAGGATAATTTAGTTAACTATATATCAATCATATTCACTATAAGTACACCACAAGTCATCATACGTGTAATATTGACTAAAAATGTGCCACATCACTATACTGTGTCTATACAAGCACAATATTCACTATGTGCCCGCCTCCCCTCGTCTCACTATAGGTGTAACAGTAGTGAGTCACAATCTCCCCCTTCATTCTACACTAGAGTTAAAACCATCAATTTCAAGTCATCAATAATTGACAAAGCTGACAGGTGTGGCGCAGCTGTCAAATTACTCTCCAACACACGCGCGCACACACACACGCACACGCACATACACGAGTGGGCTTACACATGCATGAGCGGGGTTACATAAACACACACACACTCCTTTGTACTGTAACTGCTGAAAATTTCTTACTAAACGACCAACTCCTCCTTGTCATTATGTATTATACAAGCAAACTTACCCGGCTTCACTCGGGTTAGGTACACACACTGTCACAGTCTGCCCTCCCGCAATCGCCGTGACAATATCCCATTGGGGGAAGATTTTGGCCAAACAGATCTTGATTTTTGGTTCTTGTCCGGACCACCTGGGGGTCTGTGGCCAATAGTAATACCAAGATACACAACTGCTTCCGTTTGTGAACTATGGTTGGAACAGACAGAAACTCACAGACACGTCCCTTTATTATAATACATACGTACCACTTATGTCATTTGCATATTTTCAGCTTATGACTGTTGTATATGTTAATAATCCGTGAAGTATTATTATTACACACACACACACACGGCAGCTCTTAGGACCTACACAACAGCCTTTACCATTACCCATACTCGCCTCTACCGACCAGCGTGCCGTGTCACCGTCACATCACCGTCAACGAACAGATCGACAGACACGAACACCTCTCTCCCTGTACACCAGCGCCAGCACGTGCTATTAACACGCATAGCCACCTAACACAACCTTCTCTCACCCCGACACACCGCTACTCTCATTGTCTCTGCATCACCATCACTCTTCCACCAGTTTTATTTGGAAGAAGAAGAAGAAGAAGAAGAAGAAGAAGAAGAAGAAGAAGAAGAAGAAGACGAAGAAACGCATATGACCAAGACAAGATGTAAAAATATCCACACATAATTCCTCGTTTCTCTATCATGAATATAGATTGGCGCTCCATCCTTCAGGAGACGTGTGGACAAGCCTCTGATGTCACCCGCGCCCCGCCTCGCCTCGCCTTGCCCTGCCCCGCCTCGCCTCGCCCCGCCCCGCCCTACCCTACCCCGCCCCTCCCCGCCAGTAATCTATCAAATATGCATGATGGGAGCTATTCTGAATGTCACACCACCACCGCCAGCAGCACCCTCCTCCTCCTCCTCTTCTCATGTTTATATACACAAGCCTTCAACTCAGACTCTTGTTAATTACAGGTAATATACTCACTTTTGTTCCAATTAAATTTTCTTATTTGTTCATCCATAAACTTCTGTCTATCCCAAATTTAATTCTCTCTCTCTCTCCTCCTCCCCCCCTTGCTCAGTGCTCTCATACCTGAATTATTTCACACTTTACCCCCACACAATTATCACTCACTTGTACTTCTCCCTTGTTCGTTCAATAGTGTCTCCCCTTCCTCCCTCCCAACCCAACACGACACGACACGTCACCTGTTCTCTGATACAAACACCCCTTCCATTCCTCCTCCTGTTTATCTTTCTCTCTTCGTTTAGGTTAGGTTAGGTTAGGTTAGGTTAGGGTGCTTAATCTTCAGGTGAAATACACGAGGGTGGAAATTTTTCAGGTGATCCAAATTGCCCCCAAAACAGAAGAGTTATTGCAAGAATGACACAAGTAATAATACAACAACGTTACACAGATCGACCTTACTTTACCGTGACACAGAAACCATAATCACTCGCTCACACGACCATTATCACCCATTTACAACAGTGATTGAGACTCAGCGGTGACTGTACTCCTTGAATGGTTTACAAAGCTCAGTGATACAATCTTCCCACCTAACCTAACCTAACCTAACCGCTGAATATTTAATGTGTTTTCTCCCTTCTCTCACCCCCACAAAAAAATCAGAGGCAGTGAGGAGTTAAGAGAGTAGGTTCTCTCACACACACACACTGTTCCTGGAGTCGTTGAAGGGAGGACCTCTGTGTGCCTGACGGTGTTCTAGACTTCTCCTGCAGGTCACGGTGCGTCTCGGGTTCCACTGGGCGGGTCTTTCTCTCCCCCCCCTCCTTCTCTCTCTTGTTTCCTCTTTATTGTCTCGTTATGGTTATTGCTCTTGTTACCTCCAAGTTACTCTCTCTCTCTCTCTCTCTCTCTCTCTCTCTCTCTCTCTCTCTCTCTCTCTCTCTCTTCTTCACCTTTCAATTTTTCCCTTACATTTTTCTATCTCTGATGACGTGTTAATTATCATTATTCTGTTACACCTGGAGTTATGGTGTGACGTGTTAATTAGGTGTGTGTGTGTGTGTGTGTGTGTGTATGATATCCCACCCCTACACGCTGGATCAAGAGCCCCCGGATGGGTGGGCGGGTGGGTGGGTGGGTGGGTAGGGCACGCCTAGTGGTTCATGCAGGGTGCGGGGCGGTGACGGCAGCAGCAGCGGGCTCCTTCCTCTGCGTGGTAGGTTCACCCCAGACGGAAATCGATACATGGAGTCTGTATAGTGCTTGGACACTGCCAGCCTCTCTCTCTCTCTCTCTCTCTCTCTCTCTCTCTCTCTCTCTCTCTCTCTCTCTCTCTCTCTCCCCTACACTCCTCACTCGTTCCTCTATCCCTCTTTCCATCTCTCTTCTCTATCCCTCTTCCCATCTATCCATCACCCTTTCTTCTCTCTCATCCCTCTTGTTCTACAGGTATGGTCAATGCCTCTCCCTCACTCTCCACCCTTCCATGCCCTTCTCCCTCACCTCTCCCTCATTTACTCCCCTTTCCTCTTGTTTCCTCACCCCATGTTTACTGCCTCTTCCCTACAGCTGCTTTATCTCTTTATACGTAAACCTTTCCTTCGTTACATATGCTAATGACGTCCAGCCTCTATTAAAACACTCTCCTTCTGGGTTGGGGTTGGGTTGGGGTGGGGTTGGGTTAGAGGTGGGGTTGGTTGGGTTGGGGTGGGGTTGGGGTGGGGAGGGGTGGGGGTGGGAGTTGGGTTGGAGTGGGGTTGGGGTTTGAGGTTGGGTTGGGAGTGGGGTTGGGTTGGGGTGGGGTTGGGGGGGTGGGGTTAGTTGGGGTTGGGTTGGGGTGGGGTGGGGTTGGGTGGGGGGTTGGGTGGGGGGGTTGCGTTAGGGTTGTTTAATCAGCAGGTGTTCTAATTAACAATGGTTGACTGTAAATTAATAAAACAAAATAATGGTACGATACCACAAGCGCTGGGACACGTACTTTCACCTTAAAACACCATAAGACCAGAGGTGAGCCACACACATTACATTCTTGGCCACACACTACATCCTGGGCCACACACTCCATCCCTGGCCACACACTACGTCCTGGGCCACACACTACATCCTGCGATACTCACTACATCCTTGGCCAACACTCCATCCCTGGCCACACACTACGTCCTGGG
The DNA here is from genome assembly GCF_018991925.1 of Homarus americanus. NCBI lineage: Eukaryota > Metazoa > Arthropoda > Malacostraca > Decapoda > Nephropidae > Homarus > Homarus americanus. Next base: position 677,014 of record NW_024716703.1, on the reverse strand, counting down.
CCACACACACACTACATTCTGGGCCACACACACACACACTACAGCCTGGGTCATAACAATGAGGCCATGTTGAGCTGAGCTACATTGTGAGGAAGACCGAGGGGGGATACACCAGCCACAGTACCGAGAGGGAGAGAGAACAGACGGGGAAGATTTTTTAAGAAGGAAGAGGAGAGAGAACAATAAGAGGAGGAACCCTGGAGAAAGCAACTACTCCACCCCCCAACTACCACCACTGGCGCAGTATTTCCAACTATGTGTCGCCTGACCCAACCTAACCAATAAATGAACATAAAATAAACTCGAGTTTTCTATTACTTCAAAAAAATTTAGATCAGGGAAGAAGTTAAACAATATCAAGCTGGGATCTTTTTAACATATGTGGGCGAAGGCGGGTGATAAGAGCGCCCTACCTTACCACCCGCCCACTCTCACCCATGGCAGCGTTATAACAGGTCTAGCCAAACGACCCGCATAACAATTCCAGCACAAGAACACCTGAGACCCACCTATCCTTACCTGTAATTACCACACATACACACGCTGCTAGCTCTAGTGTTCGGTACTAATGACTCGTCCCCATAAGGCATATAATAACACGGTACCACGATGCATTAAGTGTGTGATAAACCTAATGTAAAAAGCAGCGTGGTCAGTAAGAGGCATTGTGATACCGGTACAGGTGTATATTACAGGTATACAGGTAAGCCACCAGTACCTTCTACCTGTCTACCTGAGCCGGGGTTATTTTTCCTCCCTACCTGAGTGAGTGGGAGTCTCTGGTCGTGCGTCTGAGAACTTTTTAAAACAGCAATTTATAAATCAGTAGTGACGTTTCAGCATCCGGCGAGGAGAAAACTACCCACTTTACCTCTCAAACGAGCCGGAAAATCACCAAGAAAAGTCATTCTGAAGTTTAAAATCACCAACCTGCTTCCTCCACCTCTTTCTCGTGTATCAGAACGAGTTATACGAGGTCAGTCAGCTACGATCAACACTCAGGTCACCAGCCATAGCTCCAGGTCACACAGTCACACCAATAAAGGTCACCAAAATCGACCTTGTATCGACTGGAATAGATTCTGAGGTTACCAAGCGGCCTTCAACACCCAGTTCACCAACAGCTCACCATCACCTGAAGCGACTCGTCTGACTATCTCACCAACCTGATTGGCAATAATAGATCCCTTACACTGATCAGCTGCTGACCGACAAAACACCATTACCACCAGCCCGATTTGACACACCTCATCTGATACGAAATACCTGGATGGTGTTAGTGGTCCGCCCTCACCCCAGGCACACCTGTCCACATCCAGGCACAGGCTGACGAGTCCCGGGGAGCGTTCACCTGTGTGTATGGCAATTGAGAACTAACCTTATGGCAATTGTGGAACTGGCGAAGGTAACTAAGGAAGACCACTTGGTAATACTGAGAGAATGATGTATGGCAATGGTGCATATGTCAACAAAGGGACTGTGACTTCATGTATGGCAACGACAAGGCTTAATATGTCACCTATGAGAAAACAATAGCACTAAATACAAGTCTACACAATACATGACCATCGTCTCATTAGTGCCATACGTTTCTGAGACAAATATTTCCCCAGTCTTGGAAGTGAGGGGAGTGGCACTCTTCCCTGGCACTGTCTCCTACAATAACACTAATTACAGTGGCATTCAAGGCACATATATGACTGCATTACCACATTCTGTTTACTCTATCAGTGCCCATCTCAGGCACACTCAACACTGCTAGATGAGAGAGAGACGCTTAGCTCACGCCCTAGTTCGAGAGCTTTCAAAAGTCGACCAGGGCGGAGTGGACCAACACACTATCGACAAGTCCTCGGGTATCCTCCGCTCATCCCTCCCCTCTCAAAACCACTCACTTTCACCCCCTCCTCCCACTCACTCCTAGTCCTTCATCCCCCTCCCACTTTCCTTCCACACCTTCTCCCCATTCCCACTCATTCCCACACCTCCTCTCCCTCCCCCACTCATCAGCTGGAAGTGACTCGCTTACAACTCCGCACACTCAGTACACACTTCACGCCTCGAGTCCTATCTTAAAGCTTGATAAATGTGGATTAAGTTCTGACAGTCTTCGCGTGGTGAGGCAGTGTGAGGGTGGATGGTGAGGCAGTATGAGGGTGGGTGGTGAGGCAGTGTGGAGGGTGGGTGGTGAGGCAGTGTGGAGGTGGTGGTGAGGCAGTGTGTGAGTGGTGAGGCAGTGTGAGGTGGATGTGAGGCAGTGTGGAGGTGGTGGTGAGGCAGTGTGGAGGTGGGTGGTGAGGCAGTATGAGGGTGGTGGTGAGGCGGTGTGGAGGCAGTGTGGAGGGTGGATGGTGGGCAGAGGGTGAGTGGTGAGGAGCAGTGGGGTGGGTGGTGAGGCAGTGTGGAGGTGGGTGGTGAGGCAGTGTGGAGGTGGGTGGTGAGGGCAGTATGAGGGTGGGTGGTGAGGGCAGTGTGGAGGGTGGGTGGTGAGGCAGTATGGGGTGGGTGGTGAGGCAGTGTGAGAAGAAATATGGGACAGTCGTGATGAATTATAAAACAGTATGAGTGTAACATCAAAAGTATGAGGTAGAGCAGGGGATGGGGCAGGCGGGCAGGGCAGGTCCGTCTGGCGCAATCTACACCAGCAGGGTTTAAAGCAGACAGTCTGGCGAGGCGGCTGGCATCCCCAATACTGCAGGTATTGGCATTAGCTATAGGGTTAAGCACTGCAGATATTGGCACTGGTGTTGGCACTGCGGGTTAAGCACTGCAGATGTTGGCACTGCAGGTATTGACACTTTAAATACTGGTATAACAAGAATCGGCACGTCAACCCCCTTCCCCATCAAGGTCCCCTCCCCCGTCAACCTCCACCCCATCAACCCCTTCTCCATCAAGGTATCCCCCCCCGTCAACCTCCTCCCCATCAAAGTCACCCCACCCTAGGTACACGATGTAAACAAAACACTGACCTGCTGAGTGTATCCCGTCGCTTAGGGCGGCTTACACACCTGTCAACACTGTCTAGGTACATTTGGCAACACTATTTACACCTGCCAACGTCGTTTACACCTGTCAACAACACCGACCTCGTGCGCACCTGTTATGTCTCGTGTGTGTGTGTACAGGGGGCGAGGTCAAACTAAGTCACACGTCATAATGTCAACAACCTAACCTAACCATAACTACAACACTACAACCCTGATGTAATACAGAGAACAGGTTCATGACCAGTACAGTACACGTAACTAAGCCTAAACTACATTTTACTACTTCACATCCACCTTTCATCCCTGCCAACCTTATCACTCTAACTACCTAACTAACTATCTAACTACCTAATTAATTAACTATCATCCTTGTCTATGTTCAGTTTCTGTATCCCATATTACGTTGTACCTTATATTAAACAACAGTAACTATTATCCATATCATTACTAGTATCATCCATCATCACTAGTATCATCCATCATCACTAGTATCATCCATCACCACTAGTATCATCCATCACCACTAGTATCATCCATCACCACTAGTATCATCCATCACCACTAGTATCATCCATCACCACTAGTATCATCCATCACCACTAGTATCATCCATCATCACTAGTATCATCCATCACCACTAGTATCATCCATCACCACTAGTATCATCCATCACCACTAGTATCATCCATCACCACTAGTATCATCCATCACCACTAGTATCATCCATCACTACTAGTATCATCCATCATCCTGGTATCATCCATCACCACTAGTATCATCATCACCACTAATTATCATCCATCACCACTAGTATCATCCATCAGTATCATCAACTGTATCAAGGTGTTCAGGACCCCCCTCCTAATTAGAGGAATACCTACAGGTTGGCTCTCCCTCATGACAAACACTAACACATACTGTACACTCCCTGCTACCATACCAGTCAGTCAGTCAACCAGCTGCTAGAGTGCAGGTGTTCTCTTCTCTCCTGTTGCTAATCCGCCGGCCCCCACCATGCACTAGTCAACAAGGCATCACATAACATAAACAAAGTGAGGTGTGGCTCCCTTCATTAACACCCCCTCCCTCTCCCCCCTTCTCCCCCCACCCACACATTGTATCACCCTCACCCCCCTCCCTCACGCCTTACATGACGCCCATCACGGTCAAGTTTCCTTTTAAAGTTTAGCTAGAGCAAACACTTTTAATGACAGTCCCAAACACCAGAGTACATAACACACAAACCAAACCTGTCTTGATGTGTGTGTGTGTTTATCACGCCGGCGGGTATGTTTGTTTCCTTACAAGACACACCATCGACAAAGGATGCGTGGGCGTGTTTTTGTGTCCTGACCTAAATCGCAGCCCGCCTCAGGAGTGACGCTGGAGGCTATACTACCCCCTAAGGTGAATTGACACACACACACACACACACCTCATCATCCTCGGAAGTGACCCTCACACTCACCTTCCTCCGTGACCCAGCGGTGAGCAGCGGCCGTACCACATCATGACTCAGGACCACCACCCCTAGAGGTCACACTCCTGCCTGTACACACACACACATACCTGCGGGGAGAAACAATTGTGAGTCACAGCGAATATATATATTTTAAAGTAATAACGACACAATTAACACACACAGAACAATTAAATCCCAACCACCTACAGAGTCATCATAAAACTTAAGAGGTAACCAGAATTTGTATCGGACGGACGGATGACAGAACGACAAAACGGAGAGACAGACGGACGGAAGAATGCAATAAAATATCAATTATCTCTGACATAAACCAAAACAACAGAAGCTTTGGATTATAAACAAATTAACGACAGAAATAACACAGGAAGTTAACAAAAAAAAACAGAAATAAAACTTCTTCACATCCAGATAACAACTAAACTACATAATCACCGGAGAACAATAATATGAAATGATAATAAAGCAATTTGGTCGGTGGGGCAATTACGTGGCACTTTTAACCTATCTGGCACTAGTGTGGGTGGCGTGGTCGGTAGTGTGTGGGTGTGTGTGGGTGTGGGTGGGTGTGTGTGTGTGTGGGTGTGTGTGTGTGTGTGTGTGTGTACCAACCTCGTCACCATACAAGATTAAAAATGACAACTTGGATATTAATCTAATTTGGTGTTCGTTTTTTCCTCCTTTGTAAATAATTCAACCTTTAATTTGAGGAATATTAACTTACTCAAAAACTGTAGACCAAATTGGTTTATCTTTCTAAAATACTATAATCCTATTTGGGTTTATTACAATAACTCCGAACCTAACCTATCCTATCCTAACCAAAACCTAACCTGACCTTAAATAAACCCAAACCCATTTAAATAAGACCAAACAAAGCTCCCTATTTTCACCTTTATAAACACCTACACGTCTCTCTCCTCTAAAACCATTATTTCTCAGCACTGCCATTACCCTCCCCTCCCCCCACCCTCCGCCAGATACCATTAGCTGCGCCATAACACTAATGGATGCATCTTCGCTACTCGTTCATAAATAATAATCTCTCACCATCCATCTCTTCGGGTGTCTAGCAAATGGATGATGGCAAACCTAACCTAACTTAACCTAACTTAACCCGAAGGAGGTGTGAATACCTTACTGGAGGGGGCGTTCGTTACCTGAAGGTGGTATGCAGGCGAGACTGACAGTGTAAGGTGTAAGGAAGGAAGATTGTCTTTATGGCGATGAAAACAACTCGTCAGTCTGTTGTTGCTGTTTTCACTGCTTTAATTTTCTCAGGTTGGTAATCTACTTTTTTATTTCACTACGAAATATATTGTCTCGTCACTGAATTACATGTTAATATTTGTCCTATGTCACAGAACACGACGCCAAAATTCACTGCATTAATTCACTGTTTACCCTTCAAAATATCAGTGTTTTTCAAGATTTGTCCTTTTTACAAGAATTTTTTTGCTTTCCGTATTGGTGCAGTTACCAGAGACGCCCAGGTATAAACAACATTACTTCGGGAAATGGTGTTTTGCATAGTGGTGCACACATTACACCTCGTCACCAGGTCACCCCTACACGTGTTCCTCCAGGTCTTTTACTTCCTAGAGTCACGGGGTCAGAACACAGCTCTTCTTACCCCCACCAGGTATGTGTCCAGGTAAGTCTCCTCTGATTAGTTTCATTAACACCTGGACTCACTCCGTCTTAAGGTATGTTTGTCGCTTTAATATTCGCCACAAGTGTCTTCACATCAACAGGTCAGAAGCCAAGTAGTGGAAGGATCCAGTAACATGGGATAAAAGAGCATCCTACGGAGTCCTACAATACCAGGACTCTAGGCTAATCACTCCCCCCACGAGCCCTGCATCTGAGTGTGTTTGGCTCACTGCCCACCAACACACACACACTATGGCAGCTTGTTCCCTCACTAACTAACCCACACAAATGACTCAAGCCTCGCTATTCAACGCTGTGTATTCATGGCCGACCTGAGCACATTATTATAATTTTACAGCTCAGTTGGTGCATTGTGGGTTGGAGAGTGGGTGAGGGTGGGCAGGAGAATGGGTGAGGGTGGGCAAGAGTAGGTGAAGGTGGGCAGGAGTGTGTATTGTGTGTCGGAGTGGGGTTGTCCCGCGGCCACCAGCCCTTGCCTGCACCGGCCAGTGTTTACCCGTACAATAAAGAGTTCGTGACCACTAGCTAGAACTGTTTATGTAGATCTGAACGATTTCCAGAATGGCTAAGGTTACACAATTGTCTTATGTATTTCTTGTTTCTTTTACTCAAATCACAATATTATTATCACTACAAAGAAGGTCCAATGCCCTATAATAACAGCAATGATAACACCTCAGCCTCCACAATCGTACCATAATTTACCAAACACTCGCCACCAGACCACACTGTCACCCTCACCAGCCTACCACAACACAGGTCAACACCCACAGAGCAACACTATCCTCCAAAACACCACCGTCCATATTTAACTACATGTGACAAATGAACAGTCGTTTTTACATCCTTTCCACACGCCCGTTCCAGCACTGACCCGCCGTAGTTCCTCTCACACGCTACTCTCCTGCGTCTCAATCCACCATAGTTAAAGTACCTTCTACACGGTTCACTTAGGGTCACCTTTTGAGGGCCACACTGTCCACGGGGCCAAGGCAGGACACTCACTACTTCATGGTTCACTAATCAGGAGTGCCACATACATTATTCACCTCGGTAGTTAGTGTTAGCATACCGCGTACCCACTGCTACTACCTGCTGGGGTTATACTACAGGTATCTGATGGTATCCTGATGGTAACTGATGGTACCTGATGAAGCACCGATGTGGAGGTAGGAACAGAGGCACACCAATACTTATACCAGTAGCCTATGTTAACACAACTAGTTAGAACAAAGACAACCAGCTGACGTAAAACTATCAAGAGTAATTTAACACTTGTCACCATATCCATCACAGGTGTACAAGCAGGTTTAATATTACCTGAAACTATAGTAACATTACCTGGTACTTGTGTTATGGAACCAGCAGTAGTTATAACGCTATCAGTACCTGTGGTGTGTGTAAGCTACCTGTTGTCGGAGCAGTTTTTAAAAATACGAACATTTGCGGCAGTAAGTAAGTTAAGCTGACAGGTGTACAAGACATAAGTACCTGCGCTGAGGACCCGACGTTGCAGCAGACGACGACCGGGGAACCTGAAGAGTCCGTAGAGCCGAGACCTGGACCTGTACATGGCGACGAAGCGACTGTGTGGCGCACCTAGTCTTGTAACCTCGCAGGTGCCCATTGCCCACAATTACCTGGCATCATAACCCACCCTCGCGCCCCCAGACACCCGCCACGCCCGCCCCACCAACCACCTGCCGCTGATCGCACTGACTGACCGGAAGTCCCAGCACGCATCTCGTTAATTTTAATGGTACAGGTGTCCTTGACCCAACAACAGCGTCAGGGTAATTAACGATCATTACGGAAGTGAGACACAACGCGTCGGCAATTATCACCAATCAACCAAAGTGGTGGTAAGTCATCTACAGCCGGAGGATCAACGTATCTGGAAAGAATCTTGGTGGAAACGTCACCCGCCCCGCTCGTCACCCTGGTCCCGCCAGAGGAGGAACACCTCGGGACAATTTCAGGAGAGGGCGGAGCACCATCCTCCCGACCTGTGATGGCCAAATAAGATCATAACATAATGGCAGCGGAGGAAGCAACAAAAAGCAGCATAACTAACGCCAGTACGCGACAATGGCGGCGGCAGCACCAGCAGCGTCTCTCTCTTCCTCATCAAGAATACATGAATAAAAGGGCCTCGATTACTAGGTCATTATCACAACTGTTAATGAAGATTTATATGTTGCTAAGTCGTAAACTTCACAACCTCAGGGTACAAAAGTCCTCCTGTATCTCGCTGGGGGATGACCTGCAAGAGTCCCACGACCCGGAAACACCCACAACACTCCCGCCGCCACTTCATCAATACGAGTCTCACCGATAAGGGAACATAAACCTTTAGCTCCAACTATCTGTAATCTCCGGCAAGGTGTCGTCTGGGTGAATACATCTAACAATAAAACTAGTCTAATCACTTCGCTTGTCACTTACCACCTACGTGCTAATAGGAATTGAAACAGCCAGGTGGTGGTGCTGGGTAGATGATCTTCAGGTAAGATAAATTATCCATATCGCAGGCGGCACTGAGGGAGGGAGGGGGGGGGGGAGGATCAGCATTACAGGTAAGATGGTAAAAATTTACAACACAACTGAGGCAAATTATCATCACTACAGAAAACTACAAAACAGAACAAGAAAGACACTCAAGACAGACAATTTAGTTATGTGACTCATGCAGAAGGTGACGACGAAGACCTGAGGACATTATCACGTGCTCTCGCTGGCGGCGTCAACACCGGGCCACGGTATTAACTTTACATATAAGCAAACAAATGACCGAGCTTCTTAATTAACAAGTCGTTTCTTTTACGTGTTCGTTGCCCTCACTGTAATGTTGGTCTCTGTTGCATAATTTCCATTTCATTTCTCTCACAGCAGCAACGGCCACAGCACACACCAAAGCCGCAGTAATCTTCCTCACCACAGCGTTCACTAGTCTTAGCACCCTAACACCCCCCATCACCAGTCTTAACACCCTAACACCCCCTCCATCACCAGTCTTAACACCCTAACACCCCCCATCACCAGTCTTAACACCCTAACACCTCCATCACCAGTCTTAACACCCTAACACCCCTCCATCACCAGTCTTAACACCCTAACACCCTCACCATCTTAACACCTCATCACCAGTCTTAACACCCTAACACCCCATCACCAGTCTTAACACCCTAACACCCCCATCACCAGTCTTAACACCCCTAACACCCCCCCTCTGTCACCCAGTCTTAACACCCAACACCCTCCATCACCAGTCTTAACACCCCTCATCACCAGTCTTAACACCCTAACACCCCCATCACCAGTCTTAACACCTAACACCCCCATCACCAGTCTTAACACCCTAACACTAGTCTTAACACCCCCATCACCAGTCTTAACACCCTAACACCCCCATCACCAGTCTTAACACCCCTCATCACCAGTCTTAACACCCTAACACCCCTCCATCACCAGTCTTAACACCCTAACACCCCCCATCACCAGTCTTAACACCCTAACACCCCCTCCATCACCAGTCTCACTCACTCCACCAACCACCTTACTTCACTGGGAGGCCGCTAAGACCCAGGCACTTTACGGTATCACATATATTACCATTTTGGAGAGTTGAACCTTCTGCTCTCAGGGGCTCCATTTACTACGCTTTCTCGTCACCACTTCTGATATACCACACTATTACTGTCCTCAATCTCTTGCTCGGAAGAAGAAAAACAGTATATATATTTTATTTATTTAATTATTCATTTATTTATGTTTTTTTGAGAATTAATCATCAGTTTTATTTCCTTTGTTATAGAATTAACCTTCACTCCGCTAAGTCGTGATGTTGTCGGCGTCTTTCATAATCTCATCTGATGTAAACTATTTCTGGTCTCGTTCTGTTGCACAGGAAAGAAAATAAATAAACCTTGAATCAATAAGGAATATCAGCACTTATGGTGGAGCTCAGGTGTGGGGTGACAGGTGTGGGAGGTGCATTGTGGTGGTTCGGGTTTGAGAGAACAGGTCTATAGGATTTCCTTAGCATATATAGGATAACAGGTGTGGAAGGACATATGTGAGGAGGACAGGTGTGTAAGGACAGCCATACAGGTGTGGGAGGACAAACAGAAAGACTCACAGGTCGTCGGCAGTTTAAGCCCAGACTCTCCACAGCAGTAATTAAGGCGTCTCCAGGTAAATTATGACTCAGGTAAGACCAAATTAACTTGTTGCTTATAATCACCGGATTTAGTCGCCCCACCTGCTTTTTTGGAGGGGCCAGGTATATATTTCACCTGGGATTCAACCTATAATTACTCAACACAGGAAAATCACGATAAAAGCCCAGGGTTAAATATTATGTATTCGTTATCTGTGCCCAGGAGAACGAAGGACTGTAACGAAATGCTTCTCAATGCTGCTGTAACGTTAAGTCATCCCATATCGGCATAACGAGTGGCGTTACGTCGTATTTTCATTGTGTGGGCATAATGAATTGACTATCTGGGTTAGTAGCAGTAATAGTAATACAAGTTATGTGTGTGTGTGTGTGTGTGTGTGTGTGTGTGTGTGTGTGTGTGTGTGTGTGTGTGTGCGTTAATTGGTACATAGTTTATAAGCACACATGTGGTGAATGGCTTATAAACATATGACACGAGGTACACTGATTGTAAACACAGACCACGTAGTTCACAAAGTGTAAACACAAAACACGTGGAGCATAATTTGTAAACATGGAACTTTGATTCATTCCAATTATTGTAGCGCTTGATGGTGGGTTAAGGAAGGTCAGGCGAGGGTGTAGTAATTAAATGAGAGAGAGAGAGAGAGAGAGAGAGAGAGAGAGAGAGAGAGAGAGTTACCACCATACGGACAAGCCATCACCTAACTCTACGGACTACAGTATTCGGAATTAATCTTCGTAGCGTCACCCCACTGCAATTCTCTCTCTCTCTCTCTCTCTCTCTCTTTCTGACGCTCACACCAGCTTATCTTCGACACCTAAGACACTATACGTCAGTACCGAAGAAGGCCCCACAGAAGTAGCCTGAAATTGGCATAGGGCACTGAGTAAATGACTCCACAAACCCCACAAATCACCAGCAGCCAATTTACAATCTTAACGAGAGTCGACATGATCTTGAGGGCAGACAATAAGCCTCACACCACCACAGTGTTAGATAACGAGGAGCCTGTGTTAGTGTGAGTGGTGGTGAACGAGGCTCCTAACACCTTCAGGGAGACGCACTACAAGTAGGCAATAAGTCTCTACTGCTTTACAAGTCCCCTAGAGTCTTGTACAACACCTCCTGTAGACAGACGCTTAAAACAGGATGTATTTAACTTGTGTATAATTATTGTTACCGGAGACAATTATCTTCCTCCACCCGCGATCTCATTCAGTAAGAAGATGAAGATTAACACCACAGAACAACTCAAGGTAACAAGAACACAACTGGATAAGTCCCCAAATTCACCTGAAGAGTCAAGAGAGTTAAATATGAGGTAGGAAACCCTTCAGGAGATATGGAACAGATCAACCTGCAGATGACGAACGCGATGTTATATCCCTCAGGAGAGGATGATGACGACCTGATGACTACATAACTGGTTGGAACTTTTAAGGGAATCAGTCATCACGCCCCTTGCTCCCTTTGTAACCACCCTCCGTCCTCATCCTTCTGATGGGGGAAGAGGGTCGTGGGCGGTGCTGCTTTGACCACGCCCCATCCCCGCCCACTGCCGCAGAGACCAGGGGGGTGGGTGTTGCTGCAAGTATTGTAGTAGCGGGATAAAAACCTGGACACCACTTCCGGCGGCCAAGGTCAGGTGGCGGCCATTCATAATCTCGCTGCAGAATCCTTACATCAAGACGCAGGTAACATTCCAGCGGCGTCCTGGGCACCTGTTGGGGGCGGTCCATGGCGCTGCTTCATTGAGGATACTACTTTTTCTACCACCTCCCCCCCCCTCACACACTCCACGCTCAAGGCATCACCCGCCAACATGTACCTGAAGAACTGAATTACATTATGCAGTTCATTAAATACAATACTTAGTAACACAATAAACACAGGACAAATACCTGACTTACACGCGATAATTATACCTGTACAGGATATATAACTCAGTATATATTACCGTAATTAACACTATACTGTATAAACAAAACGACAACCCAGTATTAGGAAGAGACGACAGACTACGGGAGGTGTAGTATACAATAACATATTAAACTGCAACTTATTATAACACGACACAACACACGACACACCACAAGCTTCACCATCGTACTAAAATAAAGCGACAATACATTAAGCAAGAGAACTCGACCTCACCACCGCATGACCAACACGACGTCTATAGTACAGTTAAAAAGATATAGATAGCTACATCCTCCTGGCCACTCCTTCCCCTCACCACACCCTCACAGTGCCCGCTTCTCTACACAACGCTGAATCAATATACAGGAGGTACCAACATGTCCCCTTCTTCACCAAGACTCTACACATCATATAACAATGCTCCGTGATGCAAGGTCGGTATGTGTGTGACCCCGCTAGTGTCAAGGGCGTGTCTGGTACGTGACCTCGCTAGTGTCAAGGGCGTGTCTGGTACGTGACCTCGCTAGTGTCAAGGGCGTGTCTGGTACGTGACCTCGCTAGTGTCAAGGGCGTGTCTGGTTCGTGACCTCGCCTGAGTGTCAAGGGCGTGTTTGGTACGTGACCTCGCTAGTGTCAAAGGTGTGTCTGGTACGTGACCTCGCTAGTGTCAGGGCGTGTCTGGTTCGTGACCTCGCTAGTGTCAGGGCGTGTCTGGTACGTGACCTCGCTAGTGTCAAGGGCGTGTCTGGTACGTGACCTCGCTTGTGTCAAGGGCGTGTCTGGTACGTGACCTCGCCAGTGTCAAGGTGGTGTCTGGTACGTGACCTCGCCAGTGTCAAGGGCGTGTCTGGTACGTGACCTCGCTAGTGTCAAGGGTACAGGTGACTCAGACAGCAGGTGTCCTCATCGCTTTCGGTGTTGGTGTGATAACGCTGACCCTATGTCAAGGTCCCGCCAACACAGATGGCTCCACTAACCAGTTCCTTAATTACGAAAACAAAATAAACTCACCACCGTCGGAGCTTCTCGCAGCCCCCCCCCTCCCCAAGCCTCATAAATCTCGCTGCTGACCTCGACACCCTGAACCAAACTATCAAACGTAGAGATCATTGTGTTGGGTGTTGTTTAGATTCCCCTTAAATGTGTCCTGGAGATTACGAGGGGACAGATCTTCACTACACACAAGGCCAGGTGAGATAAACAGTAGTACCAGCATGGAGACAACAAAACAAAACAGGTACAATTAAACTTTATAGCCAAGATCCCTGATAGTTTGGGGTCCCTCAACATACTTGCTCCACCGACGTTTAGTTCTATAAATCGTCAATTATGTAAATAACACCGAGGGAAAAAAAATAACTAGACATGTAGTTGTGGTAAGTGGAAGCAATGAGGACACACCATAAATACTCTACAGTGTACAGTTCGTCCAATCAAGAAATTTGCACTTTACTCCAATCTCACAGCAACAGCCACAAAAATCACCATACAGGGCTACAACACAACAAGGCTGAGCACTAATGACCCACCACCACCTGGCACGAGAAACACCAGGGGTCAACGAGGCTCCTCTTAATACAAACAGTGGAGCCTAAAGGGAACACCAGCCAACAGAACACAAAGAAATTTCCTCTAAAAGATAATGTGTTTTTCTTTACTGATGATCTGATAAACTCCGAAACTGATAGAAAAACAAAACAATTACTCTTACCTTCGAGGGACTGCCTACGGGGACAAGAAAACACTACACTCACAAAACTCAATAAGTCAAATCAGAATTAAACTAATTTTCCCAGAATAAAACAAAGGAAACAAACCATTAAACCACAACCACCGGGAGCCATATCAACACTGTTATAGTTCACTTTGTATCAGTATTTTCCCTGCTAAATAAACTGTTTCATTTCCCGGCTAAATAAAGTTTTCATTTCCCGGCCAACCTGGAGTGTCTAAGCCGAGGACGTTTTTTAACACCCAATAACAATCTCACCTATACACCTGTCTATTACCTTGTAGATTAACTTAACCTGAGTCTACTTAAAGTTTAAATACAATCTCTTAAGCCAAAACTACCCTTCCACTACTGCAGAAGAAGAAGAAGAAGAAGAAGAAGAAGGAGAAGAAGAAGAAGGAGAAGAAGAAGAAGAAGCCTGTGGGTAGAGTGGGGTGAAGCAGCGAGAACCAACCCGACACCTGCTAGCTGCTCCCCGCCCCACCACCACCGCCGGCCGCCACCACCACCACACAAAAACCAACACCCACCACCACATAAAACCCTCCTGAAGGTGCGTGCTTCCCACCCAACGCCTCGCCTACGGTAATAACACCCACTGAATTAATCCCCGAGTGTGTTTGGCTCACCGCACACCTTAAAATGTGAAGGATACTTAAAAAAATACATAAAAATAACAGAAGGAACAGTTATCACCACCCAAGGATACAATGAATCCGGCTCAACATATCAACATTACGATCACACACGGCAGTTCAGGCTCACACACACGACACTTCAGGATAACACACGGCAGTTCAGGCTCACACACACGGCAGTTCAGGCTCACACACACGACACTTCAGGATATCACACGGCAGTTCAGGATAACACACACGGCAGTTCAGGATAACACACACGGCAGTTCAGGCTCACACACACGGCACTTCAGGATCACACACACGGCAGTTCAGGATAACACAATACACTTCAAGATAACACGTGACACTTCAGGATAACACGTGACACTTCAGGATAACACACGGGACTTCAGGATCACACATGACACTTTAGGATAACTCACAACATATAACACAAAAAATATAACCTAATCTAACCTAACCTAACCCCTCCAAAAAATCCTCAAGCTATTGGTTTAAGTCTGGGTGGAAGGAGTCACAGCTGGGGAGAACTGGTACAGGTAAGAGAAAATGGCGAAACGGAGGGACCAACACAGTGTAGGACTGAAGAGATTTTTCCGGGATAAACACACGACTCCTTCAGACGCTCAGAAATCCAGCAGGAGGAACCGTCTATCTCTTGAGACACTGTATTACACATGACTCGATTAATATGGAATAAAAAAAACAAAATTACAGTGAGTTAAGTGAGTATGTAATGATAAGAGTGTATAACTGTTTACGATAAAGGTATAAACAGTGATAACAGTGATAAGTGTACTACAGATGGCACACATGACACAATGTACAGTTGGGGAATAATGGATGTAAACTAAAAATCACGTGAAATTTTAGTAATGTACTGTACGTGAAGGTTAGGTGAGAAACACAAAAGAAATATTGATATGTAAAGTAAAACACAAGACAATGGATAAAGAAAATACTATAATAAAAACACTAAAATTACGTACATAGAGTAAAAGTAGATAAAATAATGATAAATGTAAGATTAAAGAATGTTTGTATACGTAAAAATCACAAGACTACAAACATACATTCAAAGGTACACACGAATGAGAAGATTACTGTATTCTGAACATAACTAATAAGTGATTAAGTCAAGGGGAGGTGAACATCGTGTTTGAGCCCAGGTAGAGATCCAACTGCTGGTAAACATACAGGCCACGCCATCTAGTGGGTGGCGGAGGAACCTCACCCACACGCTCCTCCCTGACGCTGCCCCTCCCTACCGTGTTCTGCTCACACTTCACTTAAAACCACCTAACCTAACCTATACCTTTTCATACCTACACTATTTACATAT
This sequence comes from Homarus americanus, assembly GCF_018991925.1. Lineage (NCBI taxonomy): Eukaryota > Metazoa > Arthropoda > Malacostraca > Decapoda > Nephropidae > Homarus > Homarus americanus. Next base: position 661,051 of record NW_024716703.1, on the reverse strand, counting down.
CTGATTGAATATTAAATATCTAATTCCCTTTGGTTTACTTTATAAATTAGATAATCTTTGTTTTTCTACAAGAACTAAAATATGGCACCGTGCGTAATATTTGCGATGGGAAATTTGTCACCAATAGCTAGATATTTTTAGACGGACCTTACCACAGAAGATAGAATTTATATATTTGTTTTATTTTTAATGGTTTCCTCTCTTCCACTTAGGGTTTACCTCTTAAGCCATAACACGGGCGCAGCGTCACTTAGCGCCATACCGTACATTCTCCAACTCAATTCTAAACTCCCATTTTACCGCCAATGTCTCTCCCTTTAGTCTATCTCTGGCTCCCACATTCCAGTTCGTGATGATTTTTTTCGAGCGAATAATCTCATTTCTTCTCCTCCAGTATTACAGTCTCGTATTTAATGGTGCAGGAAGATCAAAGTTTCCCTCGTAACGTTCTCATCAAGTTGCCGAGAGCTGTAGCCAAGTGGAGGACGCAGAGCAGAAACAGCCGTTAGGGAAAATTATTCAAAATTAAATCTGACCCACATACAGGAAAAGTTTAAGAAGCTAGATTAAGGCAGTAGTTTATTTTTAATATTAATACATGATAAACCATATAGTGTGCGGTTTATATTTCGTATTATAATGAAAATCAATACACACAGTTCAGTCAGTAACCAACCAACAAACATGGGATTAAAAAAGACATTAAAAATAAAATCCCATTAGACAAAATAACCTAAACTCACCAAGATACCCAGAGCCAGGTTAAATTAAAACGCCGCTACAGTGAAAGATAAACACTGGCGAAAAATGGCCCCTAAATCACGAATACTACTCGGGGTAATATTTGGTTGACGCCCATCACAGCAATAGAGCACTTTACACACCTGCAATATATATAGACCTACTGTGAAATCCATACAATCGTAATTACACACACACACACAAATCATAACTTAAACCTGTCGATGAATTATATATTTTGACCGAGGATAAAAGCCATTTATTAAATCTCCTTAACCAAGTCTCTCTTTTAGGTCAAAATAATTCCGATTTTCAGTTACTTAATGTTTAGACACAGACAGTCCACTACGAATTGATACTGAGTACATAGGTTTCCCGATAACCCTGGAAGAACCTGATCAAGCCAATGTTTACACTCAGGCATCATTTACACGGCCAGAGACGATCCCACAAGGCTCTCTGCTCTGCTGAACTGGCTGTACCACATTCTCAAGTACTGACACCACCGCCTTCATATATGTATTGCACAAACACACACACACACACACATACATACATGCCCCGGTTGTGCTCGCAAGGGTGTGTGTGTGTGTGTGCAACAGTTGGTTAGCGTGTTGAAGCAGCAGGAGGTTGGCCACCACACCCTCCCTCCTGGTCGTGTCAGTATTGGTACCTGCTACCTGGTACTCCACAAATACCACACCTGTTCGGTATTATCTCACACTGGTTGTATATAACTCTGACATATTTCTCCTTTAGCACTTAGTTCGGTTTAAAGACGACACAATACCTCACAGTGCCTCCATAAATTTACTACCGGAATGCTCAGTACATTACCTGTGGCATTCTTTCCCTCCTCCTACCACAGTACATCACCATACCTGAGAGCCCGTTCCTGCCATACCTCACACCGCAAGACACACAACAGAAGAGCCCCAGGAGGCTACCCAGGCATACCCTAGATATCTTCCCCACGACACACACACACGAAGAGGTCAGTAAATGTTTCCCATCACCACTATGCGGGCCAGGACACGCTAGTGGTTAAAGCTTCCAATGGAGAGAAAGAAAAATGTAAAGTTTTGTATTCTCGTAAAAATAATAACAATATGATAATAGTAATAATAAAATAACAAAAATAACAATATAATAATGCAGGTACAACCACCATGTCCACTTTCTGGTGAGGTGATATGACCCAGAGGCAGGCAGGAACACACCTCCACCACCAAGTACACCGTCAACAAGACTCTCAACAAAACACAACACGCGTGAAATCGTTTAATCACCTCTACAGCCTGATTTTTTTTTTCTCTTGTCTAATTCCCTCGATAACAACTTGCAGAAAATATTACTACACTACGTTTACTGTGTGTGTGTGTGTGTGTGTGTGTGTGTGTGTGTGTGTGCCCTAGTACCCTTCGCCAATACTCAGAAGCGCGCCCAAAGCAACGGAACTCGCAGAAGGCGCCGCGTGACCATCTACTCATTAAAACATCACAGCCAACACCTTAAACTCCCCCCTTGGTTGAGTGAGGCAGTTCCCGGGTTTTATAACATAATCGCTCCGCTTCATAAAATAAACGCTGACTGGCGTATTAAGGGAAATTCCACTCACGCGATGTTGTGAATAAGTCAAGAAACACGCAAGGTGAGGATGATAAAAAACTACACACAATAGTTGTAAATGATGATGCCTGGTTAGAGACAAGTGCATGATTGAATGTAAGATACCCAGGGGGGGAGATGGAAGACTGGAGAGAACAGAGAAGTGGGAGACATGGAGAGAAGTGAGAGACAGAAACGAGACGGAGACTTTTTTTTTAGTTTGGATCATATTGCTTGTAGGTATCATATAACTTGGGAACAAAAGCAATTTCTAAAGTTTGATAAAGACAAGTAACAAAAGTGGAGTTATTTGGGGGACATTTGCCTGAAGAAAAGACAAGTTGAACAAAACCAAAAAGTCCTTCGCACTTCCTTGGCGGTGCATAAACAAATAAAAAAATAGCCTCTAACCCAAAGTTTCAAGGTAGAACTGTGGAGCAAAGTGTATTTACAGCACTAATAAACAGAAAGCCAGTCACATACGCAAGCAGAAACGTCACATCAACACCAGTTGCTGATTTTTTTTTGTCATGATACCTGACAGATCAACAAACTTGGCAAAAATTTTACTATACGATGATCAAAAACATGGAGAAACGTGAACGCTTTGCCAGATAGTCCATTGAAGGTAATGAGTCGCAAGAACATTACAAAAGTGTGGACCGTGAGGCAACCAACCGTGTTATTAAGTACTTCACACACACAGCCTTAACCCCACAAGAAGGATCACCATCACTCCTGTTCCCTGTATGTAAGCAAGTCTCCTGACGAATCCCAAAAAAAAAAAAAATACCAGCGGCGTAAGTTCAACAAGCTCTATAAACACGGTGGTCAAATATACACACAGCAAACACTATAAATCAACCACTGCACAAGAGCAATTCTAAACAGGACAAAAAAAAAGTTGTAAAATAGTGTCTAAATAAGGGTTCTGCCAAGTCATTGTTCAAAAATTGGTTCATCTAGCACAGCTGGGTATGACTAACAATGAACAAAGATCACTGGATAGTCATAATCCTAACCCAACTTTACATTAAGAACCCGCCTGAAATCGACGTCTGATAAATACCAAGAAAGTTAAGAAAGAAGAAACGAGGATATAAAGAAAAAAACAAATGAGGGAAGAGGGAAGGAAGATAATTATTACCCTTCCAGCGATCTCTAAACTGTCGGTAAGTCATCACTACTATACACAATGTTCCTGCCCGCACCACTATCATTAACAAGTCTGCATCAACACTGTATTAGGAACTCACTTTATAATAATCTGATATGACTTAATCCAAAGCTCTGCCGTGACCTTTCCTGACGGTCTGAATTGCTCTCCTCTGATCTAACACCCACGATATGCCACACTCACTACCTTGGCTAAATCATTGACTAAAAAGCTAAAAAAAAAAAAAAGATACATTCCTTTATAATTACTATGAGATTTAAAAACTTCAATGCACTGGTAACCAAAGATATATATTTCCATGTAACCAGGCCTTGGATTTTATACAAGCAAACACGAATGCACATAAACAACTGTCTGTTTACTGAAATAATGTCTTACCCGATATTCTAAACCAGTAATTATCAGTTTATGTCACTTTTCACTTATTTTTTTTTATCCTCATGAAGATTTTAACAAACCTTTTGAAGTAATATATTAGTACAATCCACTGTCAGGTTCGTCCACATTTCATTTTAGCCTCAAAATTACAATACTTTCTCAGTTTTAATTACTCTACTTTCCATTGGGTACACCAGTAAATCATAATACAAACACTTAATAACTCCAACGGGTATATTTAGAATATTATTACTGGCTCTACGAAGCCAAACATTAGTCTAGAACTAACAAGGGGACCACGGGGCGTCTACCAAGTGCAAAGTGATTCCATTATGACCAAAAAAAAAACAACAACACAACATGGACATTTTTACGGCTTCCACTACATCACCAATTATGTGTGAAGTACTACATAAAATCACATACTGATATTAATTGACGTGTAGACCTGGTTGGTGGTTTAGGGGAGAGGAGAACATATGTTGCATTATACTTCATACATAAACGGTTCCCGCCTTCCACGCTTTGTTCGGATTATACCAAACTGGGAGTAAATCGATCATACTGTTATCATGCCATCAGAATTAAATACAAGGTCAAAATTATTAAGACATACAAAGAAAATAAATAATATATAAACAAAAGCGACTCTGATACACCGATAAAATCCAACAAAACAATAGCGCACTCAACCATAATTAAGATAACTTATTCTATAGCCAATACCTTCTCAATCACGATAACAAAATCTCATATATACCCCAGTGCCAAGACACCTCAATACATAATTTACAAACCTCAGATTCGAATATTTTAGTAAACTGAGGTCGACTGATAGAAGATCGTGTGGGTTTGTGTACTAAACGCTCGACTTTTGACGTAGGTACTGACCGCGAGTAATACCGTGGATGGTAGGGACTGTGTTCTGGCTTCTAGTCACTCAGTCCTCTTATAGGAAACGTTTTGCTGTGTGTCTGCTATTACTCTGGTGCTAAAAGGAGAGATGAAGAGCCAAATTGATATATTACTTACAGAAATTACGAAAATATGAAAAATCTGAATAATCTGCCAGCGGTATTTTCAACGAACTGTAAATTCATTCACCACACACACACACGACCTTGACTATTGTGATCATTGTTGACTAAGTACGGTCTCTTCCATGACTAGTTAGGTTAAAGGTAGTTAAGATTAGGTTAAATTAAGATGGGTGTTTCTCAATTCGGTTTAATTTACAGTGAATGCAGCTAAACATGACATCGAAAAGATTTCAATTGGCTAAGTGATATCACAATAAATTAGCTAATAATCCTAACTAACTGATGTTATTACAGCTAATTACCTGGTTATTTAAGAGTAACTAGTTACACTTATTATAAATACCTATCCAGTCATTTTAATTACCTAACGTTATCACAATTAGCCGATATTGTTACTAGAGATAACAAGCTAATGTTATCACAATTAGGTTTATATTATTATCAACATCAATTTAACAGATGTTCTCACAATTTAACACCTTATTAACATCACAATAAAACGGTTGACTTAACGACCAAACTAAATGGTGATCAACATCCAGTCAGGGAAACACATTAAAAGACTCATAGTAATTCTGTCGTGTTAATGGTATGGTAAAGTGTCCTGTAGCAGTGGACCTAACACGATCCTAAACTGTTCAATATAAATGTAACAGCGGGCAGAGTTTCGTTCAACTACCCATAACTACCCTGGGAATGACCTTGCATGCTCGTTATTACAGCACTAAGTTGGGAGGAAAATTGGTTTAACTCTAATGGAGAATAAAGAGTAAAGCTCTTTCAATTTTTACCACTTGAGACAACTTCGTGTTCTTCACCAATTATGAATATTCACCATTACAAGTGATACATTGTTGCTGTCATTAGTCTTATTATACATATGAATTACCTGTATCAAAACTCTTCAGTGTTTCATTAATCAAATTCAAGTTTTTCATAAGTCATTTGTATAATATTTTCTCAGGGTTTTTATCAAGTCAGATCAATAATTAAATCTTTCTTTTTTTTACCAAGTCAGGTCACTTTAAAAATACATTAATATCAGTTGATGTTAATCTGACTCACTTGTTGATACGTTAATGCTCTTACGTTCCCCCATAGTGTATGAATATTGAAATAGTGTTATAAATAATGAATAAACGCATTAAGAAGTATGAATAGTGTATAAACTTCCCGTATATCACAAACAGCATCAAATACATCCTGATGCACCGGAACAATGGCTGTGATAACGTGTGGTATATATATTGCAACAGAACCCCTAAAATGTTGCTTTGTGCATTACGTTTTAACGCTGGGGGACGGGGTGTGTGTGTGTGTGTGTGTGTGTGTGTGTGTGTGTGTGTGTGTGTGTGTGTGTGATGATCAATTATCCTTTATATAAAAACACCGTTGCCAAGACAATAGTTATATACAATTAGGCATTATTTTCAACCATCTTATTATTCAATTGTGTGAGATAAATCCCAAGAAAGAACTTAACGAGCAAAACAAAACAATTTTAACTTGGTGTGGACCCTCGCTTGCGGAGCTGTGCTATAAGCTGTGAGGGGGATGGGCGACCTCGGCTTAAAACAAAACAAAATTATCAAACCTTTCCTTCCCGACATCAACTTATAAAATAACAAAAATTTCAAAATGTCTAAACAGTTAAACAAAATTATCTAACCTTGTTCTCAGCTTTAATTTCAAAGTTTACTCAGAATACCTATTGATTTACACCTGTACACAATAATTTACCTTTGATGACTACTTTTACCTGGATATAATAAAGATCACCTGAAGAATCTCCACCCTAGTTTATTTCACCTTAAGATTAACCACCCTAACGCTAACCTAAGCTAACCACACCCCCTCATACAATAGTGTTAGGGTGATTAATCTTCAGGTGAAATAAGCTAGGGTGGAGATTCTTCAGTCGATTCAATAATAACTACACTTCTGAACTCTACTGAACCCTTCCTCATTCCTACAGAAGAGTGAATTATCAGTGGAAGCTCCGGGGAATGACCACCATCTTAGGGACACACACACACACACACACACACACACACACACACACACACACAGCCTGCAGGAGGAGTCTAGCCGCAGCGTGTGTATGGAGTATCCCCTTTACTGTGTGGGTACAAACTCCCGTCTCTCGCCCGCACTCCGCTACTTAACACAGCCAGCACTCAAGCTACCGAGGAAGAATTCTAAGGCACCAAGGTTAATGGAGTAGAAATTAATGAGTTTTTAATTACCTTTTGTTTTTTGTTTCTTAGCACAGTGATATAAGTTTAAGAAAATAGTTACCTAAAGAATGTACGCCTAACCCAACCCAACCCAACCCAACCTAACCTAACCTAACCTAACCTAACCTAACCTAACCTAACCCAACCCAACCTAACCTAACTAGCCAACTTAAAGAATTTACTAGTGTCATACAAACAATTAAATCCGTTTCAATATTGCAACATCCACGACGAAAGATTAAGAGATACAACACTAATGGAGGAGGAATGAGTATTGCATCAATGTCGTCTGTGTTAGTTTTGACGTCAGAAAAAGACGAGGAGGCACCAGGTAGATGGGGGAGGGGGGGGAGGGACTACAGGTGAGGTGTGGTGGGTCAAGGTGTAGGTCGGTGTGTGTGTGTTAGGGCGTGGCCGTGACCTGTAAGCCACCTTGAGGTACTGTACTGTACTTCGGTAATCCCGGGTCCCACCTCAGCCCCTCACAAAACACTCAAGGCCACGGGAAGCAACTACCAATAAAAGTGTTCTCCCTTCCCTAACCTTGAGAGAGAGAGAGAGAGAGATTTATTTAACCATGCTTAAAAAAAAAAAACACGCAAAAAACACACACGCACAACATCAACGTGCACATGAGCCAAGGGTTATAGCCAGCACCACAAAACAAAGGCAGCGTTTCCGGAGTGCAGTAATAACCCCCTTAGCAGCCTTGATGTTCACTGACCAGACATAAAAAATTAACTTAACAGACCGTACTGACGCGAGCCGGAACAATTAAACGATCCACAATTACAAGAAGATTAACAAACTATTATACCCTAGCGAGACTAATGTTTAATTATAATGAACACCAAATATTACAGTTTAAACGAGTCTTTGTTCATCGCACTAGCCAACGAGCTTAATGTCAACACAGACGCTGGTGCCTTCAGTTCACTTTTAACCTCAGCAGAAAGTAAACAAGTTCAGACAGTCTAGTCAGTCAATCAGGCAGTCTAGTCAGTGAGTCAGTAAAGGGTGTTCATTCCCCCCTGAAGAGGAATGCATGTGGTGGACAGGTGCATGGACACAGTTGACCACACACACACACTGCAGGTAGAGGCAGGCACGGTGCTGATGACAAATACAGTATCTCTCTCATGTCTTCCTCTCCCATAATCACTGTCTCCATCTATCAAACTGTCATTATCTCTCCCAGTCTATTCATCACCCTGACTGTATTTAACGTAATGAGTCAGTTGGTGGACGTCTCATCACCAAAGTTTCCTGTATCGTTGAAGACTATTTTTATCGACCGCAGATTTGAGGAAAGTCGAGGGAAAATAATGACGGTCGTTGTGGTGTGTTCAGACGTCAAGACAACAACCAAACACGGGTGAAAATAGACCTCCAGCACCACCAACCACCATCACTACCACAATTTGTGACCTATAATAGCTCTGTGACCCATTAGTACTGCCTTGCCCCCCCCCCCTCCCTCCGCTTCGCTAAGTTGATGAATCTGTTAACACAAAGAAAATATTTACCAAGTCACGCTGTCAAAAGATAAACCACTTATCAGACTCGCTTAATTAAATAGGAGATATCACAGGTTGACTCGAGTAAACAAACAACCAGGTGTTCTAATTACTGTCACGGACGATCGTTATATATAGTATACCTGTGATGAACCTGTCTTGAGATGTGTGTTGATGTTGACTATGAAACATGTTTATTACGCGTGCACAGTTGTTGACGTCTCTGTACTTGTATTTGACCTTGTACGTGTACTTGAATCTGAGGCTTTGTTAGTTCTGTCTTTGTACTTGACTGTGTCCTTGTACTTGAAACTGATGCTGCTGTTACTGATCTCTTCATCTCGCCATTCCCCCTTCATAATTCCTTCAATCATCCTCACACCTCCCTCTCCCCCTTCCTCACTCTCACATCCCCCCTCCCCCACTCACCCTTGTTCACCCTGAGCCACTAAGTGAAAGTGTAAATTTCGAAATGCATTAAATTTTGTAAAGCTGAGAAATCTGCATATAAGACAAGACTCCAAACCGCACCATCACGACCCACAGGAAAAACTTCATCTGGTGAGTAAAATGTTATTGTCTTTGCGGCGATTAATTATAAAAGCCTTAATGGAAGTATCTAATAGTGATGCCGAAATTATCAAGAAACAATAACAAAATAATAATGATAATCTTTTTTTCTTTCTTTCTTTCCTCTCTCTTACACAAACACCCATATATCCACACAGACAGACAGACAGACAGACAGACAGACAGACAGACACACAACCAGAAATGACCAAGGTGACCCGGCCCATAAACACCAACTGTTTACAAACGTCGAATCAACCGAAACTACAAACACAACACCTTAACAAACACACAAACACAACACCAAACACAAACACAACACCTTAACAAACACACAAACACAACACCTCACCCATTCCTTCTTGTCGTCTGCAGGGTCCTGGATAAGTGTGTGTGTGTGTGTGTGTGTGTGTGTGTGTGTGTGTGTAAAAGAGGGCTTCGAGAGGGCAAGGACGTGAGGGCAAGAGATAAGAGAGGGCAAGTAAAGGAGAGATAAATAAGGCAAGGGGGATGATATACGAGAGGGTGAGAGAAGTTAGGAGAGTGAGTGGAAATGTAAGTGAGAGGGATGGAGCAAAAGGGCGAAGGAGTGAGAGGGAGGGGGAGTGAGAGGGTGGAGAAGTGAGAGAGGGAGGTTAGAACGTTCATGTCGTGTTTAAACTCTGAGGGGGGGGTCAAGATAGGTCGGTACCTTAGTCTGGTTGGACCTATCCCTCACCACAGAGCCACACCTAACCACACCATAGAGTCACACTTAACCACACCATAGAGTCACACCTAACCACACAACAGAGCCACACCTAGCCACACCATAGTTCCTCAAGCAGATGTAAACAAAACTAAATGTAAAGTGTGTGGCCATACATATGGCCACACACTTGAACACTACGTCCTCGACTGTGTTAAGATAGAACCTTTTAGGGACAGGTCCAAGCACACTGTGTGTGAAATGGCACAACACTTCATCTCTAATGGCAAGATAGCCGACATATTAAGATTGTATCCACTTTTTTGCACCTAGTAACTATATCAGTTCTCATGTACAGAACCAAATACGCAATGTGCTTGAATACCTCCCACGTAAATGTGAATAACAAAGTGTGAGGCCAGACATACTGCCTCACACGCCTGTACTCACGCATTTGTGAATAAGTTACCCTTTATGTATAGAACTAAACAAATAATGTAAATGAAATACTGTGTAACTTTCAGTGCTATAATATCCTGACAACCGGGGTTAATTATTATGACCCTTTGTAAACCCTACTCTGTAATCCTTTTGCGCTACCGCTCACAGGATGAGTGTGGGGTGCACAATAAAGTAGCCGCTGCAAGCGGCAAAATCAAAAATCAAATCAGTCACACCGAACCACACCATAGTCACACCTAACCACACAACAGAGCCACACCATAGTCACACCTTTTCACACTACAGAGCCACACCATACCACATCTCGGGAACATCACCTCTATCTTAATCACGGACAAAATATGACCATGCGCGTAGCTCACCATAAATGCTTAACACCACCGACTCCGCCACCAACACTACTAACACCATCTCCACTCACCACCTGCACTCAATGCCACCATTTCCAACACCATTCACCACCACCATCACCACCACCATCACCACCACTCTCACCACCACCATCACCACAGCCTCGCCAAGCCCCTCCTCAATAAAAGACTCATTTTAGCGCTACACCTGAACACCTGCTTGAGCACCTAATGCACACTATTACCGGGATTAACTTTAAACACTGGGAAAATGGCTTAACGAGGCCATATTTAACCCAACTGCTGTGGGTAGGGTAGGGAAGGCAGGGTGTAGAAGGCAGGGTGTCGCAGGCAGGGTGTAGCAGGCCGGCCACCACACAGTAGCCAGGTCCAGCGTCAACGACTCCCTCTGGTGGTGTAACGGCGAGAACCTTTGTCACCACCTGGTAATGGGCCAGGCCAGTGGGGTGCCCTCAGTGGGGGACACCACGACCGACACACATACCCCTTCCTCCACCACAGACCGACACACACACCCCTTCCTCCACCACGACCGACACACACACACCCTTCTCCACCACACAGACCGACACACACACCCTTCTCCACCACAGACACTGACCGACCGACACACACACACACACACCCTTCCTCCACCACGACACTGACACACACACACACCCTTCCTCCACCACGACCGACCGACCGACCGACACACACACACACACACCTTCCTCCACCACGACCGACCGACCGACCGACACACACACACACCCCTTCCTCCACCACGACCGACCGACCGACCGACACACGCGCACACCCTCCTCGCCCCACCCATGTCCAGCTCACAGGGTATAAGCCATAAGACCAGAGAAATCAGATTGAAATCTCTCGCTTGTCGATTGCACTTCATCCGTAACAGTGTTGGGGGGAGGGGGAGTGAGAGGCGAAGAGAAAGGGAGAAGGAGAGGGAAAGGGCAAGAGGCAAGTGGAAGGGGGAGAAACAAGGAGAGGGAGAGGGGAAGAGCAATAGGGGGGGGGGGAAGGGGGGAAGGCAAAGGGCGTGGGGCGACTTACAAATAACACCCAACTTTCAATGGTGCCACAACGAAGTTATATAACAATGTACCGTAATAAACAAACACTTAATGAAAGACCTAGTGTAGTGTTCTGTTCCTTATTTACTTCAACGTCTAAATCTAAATATGTCAAATTCAAAACCCTTCCTACGTGTTCACTCCAGATTGAATAGTTTAAACACATTAGTCATATCACTTTTATTTAACCCCGATTTATACACTTGGATCATATCGCCCCTCACTCTACGCCTCTCAAATTCAGTTCAATAGATCAGGGTTTTATTAAGTGGTACACCGTGTGATTGATGAGACACGTGTGGTGAGCCAAGGTTTGTTTACATGAAGAAACAACTTGTCTTCTCAACCTGTGTAATTTATAGTCCGACCATTTTAAAGGCGTCGTCTTGTTGCCTAAACATATAAGACATGTGTTAACTTGGTCCTGTACCTAGAGAGCATACCGGGAGCTGTTGTGTCATGATGTAAGATGATTTGTAGGACTTGTAACGGGTGATAACTTGGGTTAGTTTCTCAATACGACTAGACAAGCACTCAGTTGACTACAAATAGCTAAAAAAAAAAAATAATAATTCGAATGACCTGAAATCCACTTGGAACAGTTTATGACTCTTTATTTCGGTGGGTAAAAACAGATAGGAAATATCACTCTTTCTGGCTCTTATCATCAAATGTCACCCATTAATTACCTGTATACCTGTACACCCCGAAAAGCCATCAGGTGACACAAGCACCCCCTCCCTCCCTCACACACACTCAAAGAGATAAAGAGTGACTCAGCTTGGTCCATTATAGCCGTGCACTCGTCTACAGCACACACAGTTAAGAGCTCTCACCCATAAAGCAATATATACGTTTTCAACACACAGTCAGGAACGATGTAAAATATATATACGTGTGAAGATTGTGAGTATGTGAAGAGGCGTTCAAGTGGTGCTGACCTCACCTGCTGGTACCATCATCGTCAGGCTGCGTCACAACACGTCTTCAGACACCTCTCTCTCTCACCCTAGACCACCATCACCATCACGTCTCAACATACCCCTATTAATGCTACTGTGTTCTTACCTTCTGTCGCCTCATACCTAAACTCAACCCTTCCCACCACCCTGCTGTCTCTACCCTCCCTTATTCCAGTCCATAAACCTTCTCCCTTCCTTCCGCCTCACCCTGTACATCACCCTGCTCGCCCTGGTACGCTACAATGCTCTTTATCGTCACCCCAGAACAAGTCCTCGCCGCCTCGTCTTCGAACCTATAACACACACACATCTCCCTCTTGGGTCCCCACATACACTTACTTATACTAACATACGCGATCTACACCCTCCCCTACACATATACACACCCACTCCACCCTCCTATACACATAAACCAACTCCACACACACACACACACACACACACACACACATTCTACACACTCCACCCTCATCCATCCCACAACCACCCACCACCTTACCCTCTATCCCACACCCATTCCACTCCCCAACGTCCTCCCACCACCACACCCATCACCCACAACACCAGCTCACCTCCCAACACTCGACAAGTCTCAACTCTTGGGGGGAGGAAGCTCAAGGGGCGCCAATGAACTACTCAAGGAAGTTATAAAACCTTTCCATTAAACCAGCAATTACCAACGACATCACCAGCCATTACCATGATGTATGTGGTGGTGGTATCTTGTATTATGTGACCCGCTGACGTACACACACACACACACACACACACACACACACACACACACACATCGTAATGGACAAATAAATCTATTTTTTCCATGTAATTCAAAGCTGCTAATTTCAGGATAAGTTTACCTGAAATTTTTTTTCCCACGAGTGCAGCACCTGTAGTTCACCTCCACTGGGGTTTACCTGGAGTTTACCCGGTTCTCGAGTTTCCCCAGGTGAGTAGCGGAGTTTCCATCTATAAACATCACGGTATCAGTTCAGTTACTTTCGATTTTTCTCACACACGATCGATCTGGGAAATATAACATCGTATAGAACTGGAACATCTAATCAACATCACTGGAATGGCTGACGAAATGGTAACCAAATATACTGTTACTCCGGGAGGCTAAACCTATGTACTCCTCAGTTAAAAGGAAATATTGGTGTGCGAATCTTCCGTCACTGAGAAATACAGAGACCCGCAAGCAGTGGGAAAGGTCAGAGGAACACACACACACAGAAACACTGACCGAGCATGACCTCCATCCAAGGAACTAGGTTTTGGGGCCGACCTGTGAAATGCCAATCTGATGAGACGACTTGTAAACAGGGTAAGAGAGTTAAATCTCCAGTCAAATAAATAATAAAATGAAATAATAATAAAAAAAAAATAATAAAAAATAAATAAAATAAAATAACAATATGATCCACTTCAGTAGCCACAAATTGGATCAGCTGACCTATAACAACACACCAGACCCTAAAAATACAACCAGTCTCACCTTTTGGTTCGTGACGACGTGAACACCACAGCTTGTAAGAAATCAGTTCACCTTAACCACATAAAAAAATAGTAATAATACCCTCGCCAGATACACCTGTCCAGCACACCTGTTCAGCACACCTGTCCAGCACACATGTTCAGCACACCTGTCCAGCACACATGTTCTCGTGGGTTATAATACTACATTCGACCGAGGCAGCACACGATATATTACCTGATATTTACGTAATTAAGCCTCACTTCATAATTCCTCTAAGGCTCTCGGGGTGCGTGCGAGGTGAGGAACGGCATGGCGAGCCTCTGGAGTCTATAAACCTGCTGGGATTTTCGCGTTTATCTGTATATTAACATTACAAATTATGGCATCAATGTTATTTTGTAAAAGGTTAAATGTCTGTGGGTAATTGGGATGCAGGGAGAGGTGGGTGGGTGGGTGGGTGCGTGGGTGGGAGCATTAACGGGGTGGGAGTAGGTGAAGGCGCTGGACCATGAAGGCAAGAAGAAAAGCAAGGAGGGAGGGAAGGAGGGAGGGAGGGAGAACGAGGTATTTATGCAAGGTCATGTAAGCAAGGAGGGGGAAGATAAGGAGGAGAAGGGATGAGGGGGATAAGGAGAGTACAGGGTGTCAGGTAGGTATAAGTTAGAGTGGCCGGGATAGCAAGCAGGGAAGCAGGCGACAGGGAAGGCAAGCAGGATAGAAGCTGGGAACGCAAGTTGGGAGGCGAGTAGGTGGGTGGACAAGGTGGCTGGGTGAGCAAGTAGGAAGGTGAGGTGGGCGAGCAGGAAAGAGTGTGGATGGGAAAGCAGGGAGGTGGATGGGTGAGTAGGTAAGTAGGTAAGCAGGAACACAGAGGGCAGACAGGTAGGTAGGTGGGTATCTGTCACTCACCTGGTCACAGTCACGTCGGCAACACCGTGTCCGTCCGTGACCTGTACATGACCCGTACACGACCCGTCACCTACAGACCTCGACAACAACAATTCTAATATTACGAATGAAAAAAATAAATAAATAAAAAATTACAAAAGTTTCGCCACTTATCTTTATACATTATCATTTTTTTTATACAGTATGCAATAAAAACTGATGCAATAAGGAGATAAAATAATAAGTTTGAGATGAAGGGAAAATGTCAAATAAAATTTCTCAGGTGTGTGTGTGTGTGTGTGTGTGTGTGTGTGTGTGTGTGTGTGTGTGTGACCCTCAGGATTAAAACTTTCTTCTTGGCACTACTCACATGACCTGACCTGACCTGACCTGACCATAAACAATCAAGAATCACAATAGAGACAGACTTACACTACACGCCTTTGACCCTCGTCCTTGTCACTGTGGCAGGTAGAAGTATCCAGGTAGAGTGACCAGGTGGTATCCAACAACACCTGCCCCAGCAACTCTCCTCCCACCCCTCCCTCAACCACCTTGGCCAGACAGGTAAAATTAACAACACCTGACTCACTCGCAACTGATCAAAACAAACAACTTAACAACATCACAACCACTAACACCTCAACCACCTTAGCCAGCAACAACCACAACCACAACAACAACCTTCACCCTCTCTTCACCTCTTTTCTCACGTGGGAAAATTGTTCTCGAGTCGGACAGGAAGTGTGACGTGAGGGGGGGTTGAGAGGAGGGGGAGGGGGAGAGGAGGGGAATAATGTAAAAGGAAATGTGTGGGAATGTAACTAATATAATCTATTATATAAATGTAATAACTATCCGTGTGTGTGGGAGACCGGAAATGCACAACGAAAATACAAAGTGGAGGAGGAAGAGGGGGAAGGAGGGGGAGGAGGGGAAAGAAGAATAGGAGGAAGAGGAAGAAGAAAAACGATAAAAAATAAAGGTCGGGAAAGACAAAGACAACACGATAAGGAAAATGATAAGCAAGAAAAAGAAGGACACACACACGCACACACACACACACACACACACACACACACACACTGGTGAGACCTGTGTGTGTGTGTGTGTGTGTAGAGATAAGAGGTTGTTCGGTGGGTGGGTGGGTGGTTGAGAGGTGCGGGTCAAGGCAAGGTCGTGGAGTGGTTACAACGTGGTATATACGGGTGCTATACTGGTGAACAATACCGTGATAGTGTAGCCTGTTGCTTCACCTACCTCCTGTGTACATCATGTTAACCCCAGAGAGAGAGAGAGAGAGAGAGAGAGAGAGAGAGAGAGAGAGTCCCCCGGCGTGGGATTATAGTCGCCGCTCTAGGGACGTCTTCTACCTAAAATTACCGGCAAAGTGACCACGATATCGATGGACGCCACACCATTGCCTTCTTCACCACACCATTACTTCCCTCACCACACCATTACTTCCCTCACCACACCATTACTTCCCTCACCACACCATTATTGGAAAAGTCCCCCGCCATCCTGTCTCTGTGCTGGGAGATACTGTTGTAAATGATGTATAATACTGTGAGGGAGGGAAGGAAGGTGTTTTACTGAGAGAGAGAGAGAGAGAGAGAGAGAGAGAGAGAGAGAGAGAGAGAGAGAGAGATTCAACATACTCACTACAAGAGATAAACTAAAATTACCAATAAAGAAAAAAAAGGACAATCTCTCTCTAGTAAACACAAACACAGGTAAAACTCACCTAGACATAATTAACAACCCGTCCTTAATTAAGAAAAATAATGACCCAACCACCTTGTTGAGGGAGAGATCAAGCTAACAACACCACGAATCTACATATCAAGACGTAAACTATAACACTACACTTAACTTAACTTAACCTAACCTAACCTAACCTAACCTAACCTAACCTAACCTAACCTAACCCAACACTACCCCGAGTCGACCAGTTTGATCTACCTTACGTGGCAAACCATCAATATTTTAGTGCCATTTCTATTGTGTCGTTAATTAACTCATTACCTGATAAAATACACCTTTTTGTCCTCTTCCTGGCAGCCACGGAACACACACACACACACACACACAGACACACACACACACACACACACACACACACACACACAGGATATATTTACTCGCTGTCCTTGATTATTAGCATACATCATGACGTCATCATCAAGAGACACAATAAGTCACCTTCTCGTTCACAATATACCGGTACACACACACACACACACACACACACACACGAGTTATGCAAAGGAACTGCCAGACCTTGAGATAAGTGATTGTGAAATACAGAAATCAACAATGCTGGCGGACAGGTGGGCGAACGTACGTCTGGCGCAATGTGTCACTGAGGGGGAGATGGAATGCTTAAGTCTCTCTCTCTCTCTCTCTCTCTCTCTCTCTCTCTCTCTCCGTGTAGCAAACTCATTACGAAAATTTACCTCTGAACTTCCTTGAGGTAGTGTCAATAACAATCGCACTGACACCATTACCACCGCCACGACTACTACTAACTATTACTACCACCATCACCACCACAATAGGGTGTGTCATAGGAGGGAAGATCAGCTAAAACTAATGGCCCATCACTTTTTTGGGAGATTTTAGTGTATATAAACAGAAAATAATTTCAGTTTCAATATTTTGCAACCTTTTGCTAGGTAAATTTTAGCGTGAAATTTATCGAAAATCTAACGTACAGCTGCATTAGTGCATTACAATTAAATAGTGAACATTGCTTTCTGACTTCATTCTTTAACAACCCAACTAACAATATTTTTTTCTGTTTCAGATTCTGATGCATTTACAAGTTGATAATATTTGCGATGGCTGCTTGTGTCAGGACGAGGAACCAAAAATCCAGCCATCTCAGTCACTATCTTGGGTCTGGGAGAGAGCTCCTGAAGTCGGAGTTGCCTACATTGAGAGATGCTTTGAGATACTGTGTTTTAATCAGGCAAATCAGTGAAAAGAACCAAAGAACTTACACAAACAAAGACATTGCCAGTGATATGACCAAAGCTGTCTTGGCACAGTACACTCTGGCTAACGCTCAGTTCAAGCCTCCAGTCATAACAAGTCAGAAGAAGATTAGTGAGAGACTGCTAGCCAGTTGGGAAAAGGCAAGAGATATCTCTCTTGGGAGAGGAAAACTTGCAGTTAAGGACAGCTTTGCCAAGCAACTGGACCAGTTATTTGACATAATTACTTGCAAGTGCCCAATTGTTCTCTGTCCTGAGTTTGGATGCGATCGTGACTGTAAATCCGAGGCCCACATCTCCTTTATTTGCAAGCGTGAACTGAAGATTCCTGTGATCGAACTGGCATTTGTCAAAGCACAGAGAGAGAAGACTGGCAGTATAGGGGCTCTCATGATTTCTAGCCAAGATATTCTGGAGTCCAAGAGACAGGAGGCTGCCACAGAGAGACAGAAGAGGAGAAGAGTTGCCGAGGAAAAGAGACTTGAGAAGGCCCAGGGTGAGGTAAAAAAGGCCGATGATTGGAGCCAAGCTGATTCAGAGTTTAATGACTTCCCCATGGCTGATCCGAGTGCTGACCAGGAGAATGGTGACTTTGTCCCTAACCCAGAAAATAATGATCCCAAACCTTCCAGGCATAAGATTCGAAATAGGAAAGATATCCTGAGCATAGCTCTGGCCAGCATGCGACACCACACTGGTCTCAGAGAAACTGCAGAGATAGCAACAGCTGCCTGGATTGACGGTGGTTTGATAACACCTGATGATGTTCACCGGGTGATAGATCATAACAAAGTAAGGAGAGCTCAGGAGAAACTTGTCAGTAACCTAGAAGAGGAGTTTGATAAGGGGATAAGAGAAAATGGAATCAATTGTTTGTTCTTTGATGGGAGAAAGGATGACACTAAAGTGTTCATGAAAGTTGGAGATTCTGACAAGTTGTTCCCTGCCATGGTGAAGGAGGAACACTACTCCTGCTGCAGTGAACCAGGAGGGTGCTATTTGTGCATTTCTTCACCCAGAGAAAGATGACATCAGGAAACCAGGGGCTGAGATAGTAAGCAGATAACATTGTGAACTGGCTCAGAGAGAGGAACGTAGACCAGACCCTGCAGGCCATTGAAGGGGACAGCACCAACACGAACACAGGGTGGCAAGGGGGGGTCATACAGTGGATAGAGCGGAAGATTGGGAGGAAGCTGGTCTGGATTGTTTGTGACCTCTACACCAACGAGTTGCCACTCAGACATCTGATCCAGGAGCTGGATGGCAAGACTCTTTCAAACAACAGATGGTCTGGTCGTCTTGGCAAGATGCTGGACTCTGCCACTGAGTTAGAAATAAATCCGGAGCTTTTGAAAAATCACAGTTGGCCTTCCACCTGTTGAGCTTGCACATACCGGGTCGCTGACGACCTGAGTACTGACCAGTACTTTGCTACATGATTTGTAAGTGCCATCAAACTGGGGTCATGCCTGATAGACTTGCTTACCTGCAGATAGGTCCAGTCTCACATTCTAGGTGGCTCACAAACGGCTCTCAGGTTCTGCAGAATCAATGCTCATCATAAACCGAAAGGGAACCAGCTTCACAACCTGAGGCTTATTGTCCAATTCATCGTGAGTGTCTACTTCACAAATTGGTTCAACACCAAGGTCAAGTCATCGTTCTCGAAGGTCTGGAGGCATGTCTCTTCTTCCAGTTTGAGCCCTTGAGAGTCAGCCATAGCATTGTTCAGATTGTGGAGCAGACTGTGAGGAGATCTTCCCGGTATGCCTATCCTGAGGCAGTTCTAAGATCAAAGTAAGGATGAGGAGGAGAGAAGAGTGGCAGTCAAAAAGATCTTGGATATGAGTCTTATGAGAGGATCTGGGCATGACGAATCAGTTGGTGACGATTCCTTCAGGGTCAGGAAGACTCCTGAAGTCAATCTAGGTGCCAAGACCCTCACTGATCTCATATATCTGGATAACATCCAGGCTGGCAGTGAGCCCCCTCTTACCTGCAGCCTCACCAATGTTCAAGTCAGAGCTTTCCTGGACAACCCCATGCATGTCCCTGCCTGGCCCTCGCACACCCAGAGTATAGAGCGTTGTGTACAGCAAGTGAGCGAGGCCAGCAGTCACGTGTACAGCCAGGAGAGGAGGGAAGGCTACATCCGAGCTCAGGTGGTCAGCAGGGAGGTGATGAGTAAAAACAGAAGCAAGAAAGACATGTTCTCTATGGTGTGCAGCAACACTGGGTCGTAGTAGTAAAACCGGTTTTTGTATTTGATGATTTTGTTTTCTAAAGGAATATTAAATTTAATAAATGTGTCAAGATCATTCGTTTCACTATTCTGGATCATTTTCATCCTAATAAATTAACCTGATACATTTACTTTACTTTAAATAAGCTATTTAGTGGTGTTGGTAAAAGGGTGGGAATACTGAAATTTCATAAGATTTCAAGTTAAAATTTACCTAGCAAAAAATGAAAAACTTTCAATTTGAAGATATCACATGATTCTGCACATAGAACTACATCATTAATACCGGCAATGGATTTTTTCCAAACTAAAATTCTCTTTATTCTGTATGACACACCTCACCACCATTATATTCCATTACCTGAAATATTATACCTCAGTGGTCAAAGAAGAGGAAGAAGAAACCACACACACACACACACACACACACACACACACACACACACACACACACACACACACACACACACACACACACACACACACACACACACACACACACACACACACACACACACACACACACACACACACACACACACACACACACACACACACACACACACACACACACACACACACACACACACACACACACACACACACACACACACACACACACACACACACACACACACACACACACACACACACACACACACACACACACACACACACACACACACACACACACACACACACACACACACACACACACACACACACACACACACACACACACACACACACACACACACACACACACACACACACACACACACACACACACACACACACACACACACACACACACACACACACACACACACACACCAACACACAACACACACACACACACACACACACACACACACACACACACACACACACACACACACACACACACACACACAACACACACACACACACACACACACACACACACACACACACACACACACACACACACACACACACACACACACACACACACACACACACACACACACACACACACACACACACACAACACACACACACACACACACACACACACACAATAACACACACACACACACACACACACACACACACACACACACACACACACACACACACACACACACACACACACACACACACACACACACACACACACACACACACACACACACACACACACACACACACACACACACACACACACACACACACACACACATACACCTTTCCTGTTCCGTCCCAATGAAAATCACTATTTAAAGGTTTATAACGATATAATTCTAGTCCCTTGTACTCAGCATTAACACCTACTGGCTGGCCTCAAGTCCTGGCAAGACGTGACAGTTCGTATCATAGTGACCAAACACTCCCACACACTCCACGATTAAATTACCATAGTAGCAACTCACCTCAACACACACACACACACACAAATGGTCCAGTCTATATATAAATTTTGCTCTTTCTCTTCCGTATGTCAAGGTGAGCGTGGAGGGCCCCTAGCACCTGCTTCGCCAGAGAGGAGGAGGAGGAGAAAGAGGAGGAGGAGGAGAAACAGGAGGAGGAAGAGGAGGAGGAAGAGGAGGAGGTGGGGCGCGTCCTCACTTCACGCTCCACAGGTCCAAATCCTCCCCTCCCTCAACCAGACGTCCCCCGCCCTACCTCATCATGAAGCCCCCTCCTACCCCATCCCTACCTCACCACGACCCCCCTCTTACCTAACTACCCAACGAGGACCTCGAGTGTGACGCCCCCTCAAAGTGATGGGATTGTAATGGCCATCTTCGTCCTCCTCCCCGTGACGTTATTTCATGGCAACTTTCATCCCCGCTGAGCCAAGGTAATGTCTCCACTTTTTTCATTACGGAAATACGCCCTAAATTATGCATTATTCACTGTCACTATTCCTTCCCTCACATGACATCCACTATCACTGTCACCACCTTCCCCCCCCCCACAGCTGCGCCCTCACACCATGACGACCACACATTGCACCGCCCTTATTCATCACCACCTGTCCACACACCACCACAATTCATACCGTCCATCGTAACCTTGAAACACCTCACCTCGTTCTCGCCTCCACTAACTCGCACAGTTCCCCACCTAACCATCAGTACCTCGGGGGAAATAAGAGGATTTAGGCCGTCACTTAGAGTCCTGGAGCCTCGGTGACATCAGCTGAACTGTACCGGGAGCTCTGAGTTACATCTTGTTATTTACCTTCTCTATTTTCCATTACAGCCGATGTAGTGCTGTGATCTATCGTCCTCACTCACACGGTCATCAAAAAGAGGTCCATTCGCTACTAGCTTACACTCCGGATTTCCTCCTAATGCAAAAAAAATAACAATATGAATCTGCGTCTCCGTGCGTGGCAAATCAGAAATGATGGATGGTTTGGACACACACACACACACACATGTATGCACTATAGTTGCCCGCCAAAAATGTGCGCGCCAAAACCGGACTCACGCTACACCACTAAATTATTTCCTCACGTCTAATTCAACTTGCGAGTAACTATCATAAAAGTGTATTACGGTAATAAAGAACAGAAATACATGTTCATATACAATCCAATCCCTCTATTTCCGCTTTGTGTATTTCCGCTTCACGAGGAAGTTACATAGACATGGAAATTGAGTTAACCCTTCAAGCCTCACTGGATACTGACTGGCTCCTGTTATCAGTCTCCTGTATCACGTTTGTTGCAACACACACAAGCAGTGATGTATAATGCCTCCTTCATGGTGGTGCCTTCGTGACGCCCAACACAACACAACACAACACCACCAGTACTCCACTCTCCGTGGTACAAACATACTGACATATATTAAAGGTGATGTACTGTTTGGAATAATTCAGCCCGTAACTGCTTACACCGGTGAGTAGGAAAACAGGGATACTGTCACCTACAAAATATCGCCCCTGTATCACTGCTTCTACAGGTTAATTCACACCACCTGTAGAATCATCATTTAATACTTTTTATCAGTCTATAATTCACTACATAAATAACACCCTGTAGCTAAATAACAAAGACTTCACTATAACTAATAAAAATACAAAATCCCCATCTATGTTTGATCTAAGTAGAGTTAAAACACAAAATTGCCATCTAATACGAACACAAAGTCATGATTCAACCCAATAAAAATACTTCTTCAGAACGAATTACGAACATGTGGGAGGGTTCTAAGAATACACATTACCAACACCGTCTAAAGTGGTCAGGGAGAGTTACTTAACCTCACCAGACAGACTTCCAAGTAGGGAGCGAACGAAGGAAGGCTCCATGGTGCCACAACAGGACATACCATACACTCAAGCCAACAACTTTTAAAAGGAATTCGAAACACTCTTGGCGAAGCGGCGTGAAGGGTAGTGAACTAGACACTTTATATGGATGCTAGTACGTTCATCTATAATAGTGGCACTGAACGTTCATCTATAACACTGGCACTGAATGTTCATCTATAACATTGGCACTACACGTTCATTTATAACACTGGCACTACACGTTCCATCTCGCTAAATCAGAAATATGCAAACAATTTATCGCAGCCAAAAATTACACCTCTTTTCGTATTAACCTTCCTTGTGGAGATAGACAGATACACGTTTACACTGGTACAGCATTTATGTAGACAATACAGGTATGTAATGTAGACAGTACAGGTAGACATTACAGGTACAGAATACAATACACACATCACAGGTGTATAAATTATATTAAAAATAATTAATAAAACGAACCTTAGAATATAATACCGCTGGAGTACAGAACATATCAGACACAAACGTTTTCTAACACCATAACACCAAACGTTTCCCCCTAACACCAAACGTTTTCTAACACCATAACACCAAACGTTTTCTAACACCATAACACCAAACGTTTCCCCCTAACACCAAACGTTTTCTAACACCATAACACCAAACGTTTTCTAACACCATAACACCAAACGTTTCCCCCTAACACCATAACACCAAACGTTCCCCAAAACACAGCTACACATACAGTACTTGGCGAGGTTTTACCAAGGTCATAGTTCACGTGGTTTGAGGGAAACTATTTCTATACCAGACCCACATTACCAGCCTGACCCCAAACCTGCCAAACTTATCTACTGATCACTACTGATAATCTCCCCGCCACCCTGACGCCTCTACCACACACACACACACACACGCCAGGTACCTACAGGCTTTCTCACACAGATTCTTGAAGGTTCGTAGGTGAAGACATTTTCCTTGAACTGACACCAAGAGAAGGGATAAAGTTACAGGCGAGAGAATTCCTTGTTGACGTTACACTCGCATTACTTTTGCCTCGTGGCTTATGTGGATGAGTCAGTTGAGGTGTTCTTAGATGTCACATAACACACACTCAGAAACACAGAGAATCCGATCCCAAGATACACTTCCCACTTCACAGTATCTTTATCCCTACCAGCATCAATTTGTCCATTACATCACAATATAACTCAACTAAAGGTATAAATATACATCAATCATCAGTATCTATGTCTCCACACTGAACCAAACTCACTCCACCTCAACGCCAGATTTCTACACGCACCCTCAAACCTTCGCTCCCAATGCCTCCACGTCTCTACCAACAGTCACCAGCTAATGCCTCGCTCTTCCCCAAAGGACATTAAGGTTCCTCGGCTTTGACAAAATACCTCGAAAGTTCTTGGGCTAGATATTTATGTGCACGAGAATGGGGCAGAGAGGATTAGGTGGGGTAAAATCCGGCCGGCTCTGAAGTGACTGTGGGGAGCAACACGCACACAACCCACACCTTGTTACCTGACCGTAGTAAAGGGTCAGAAAAGCCCACGTTCTCAGCAGACCTTCTGAGGAATTCCTGGTATTGGCAACCTAATCAGGGCGCGTTAACAAGGAGCTTGGAAGGGGCCGTTACCAGGGGGATCTTAGATGAGGGGGCCTTTCCAGGGGGACCTTAGATTGGGACGTTACTATGGGGACAAACATAAACACACATCAAGGAGTCACCACGAAGGACGACATCCTACAGAAGGATCTTAACAGCAGACATGATGAGGAATTACCACAGCAGGAGATGACCACACCACACCACACTGCCCAGACTTTCGACCACCTGATACTATCAGGCCTAAAATAATCTCCCGATAAAAACGAGATATTTTTTTTTCGAAACCTGTTGAGAAACTTTATCTTATCAAGGAGAAAATAGTTGGAGAGGATTTCAGACTCGGTGCAAACTTTCTCTCTCTACTTTGTCAAACTTCCTTCAACTTTGTATTAACGTCGACCTATAATTTGGCTTTAGCGGTTCACCTGTCATTATCTCTCTCTCTCTCTCTCTCTCTCTCTCTCTCTCTCTCTCTCTCTCTCTCTCTCTCTCTCTCCGGATATTTAAGAAATCTCTAAGACAATTTGCCACTTACTTGAGGTCACATAAACGTATCGTCTGACGGTAAACTTTTAGTGAAAAATCGATGCAATTTTTGGGTAAGCCCCTTTATGGTGCAGAGTAAGGCGAGCCAGCTGGGTGAGTTTCTCCAGTAAAAGTCACCAAGTTTTAATAACCCGGGTCGCGCTCGTTACCCCGATGGTATACAGTCCTGCTGCACTTAACAATATTATGACAGAAGTTAATGTTGATTTGAGTGAAGGTCACCAGTCATTCCCAGCACCCAGTCATTGCGGTATAACATTACATTAACCTTATCTGCATCTCCCTTACTACCATCACATGTGGCCAATTATCATGAAAATAAATACTAAAAATCCTGACACAATGATAATTATAACAAGATAATTAACAATCGTTGAAGGTCTGTCCTCCTCATCCCCATTACCCTGGTGCTCGTGCCAGAGAAGCTCCGCCAGTGATGACACAAGACGGGCGAAAGGTCGTCCATCTGTCCGTAGGAGTTGAAGGGGAACGTCAGGCGCCGTCCACTGCACCACACCACACCTCACCTCACCTAACCTAACCCCCCACACACCTGGTAGATTCTTCTGTTATCGTGACATAATGGCTACCTTGTCTTACTTACTAGGCAGAAAACCGCTCATACTGTTATCTCAGGTACTAAGACTCCTGTACCTCTGAGGCTCGACTGCCACACTCTTATCAAGGCGTAACACTCCCCCCCCCTCAGCCTCACACCTGGGCCGGTACACCTAACAACTTCCTCATAATCTCATCAAAAGGCTTCACCGATAACGCTCTAATTCCCCCCCACACACACCAAACAGTCCACACAAAAATGAATAAGTATTAAAAACAATATTGCCAGTTTACAAACACAGTGTTACCCTAGGTTCGTGGTTGTGGGGCTATGATTGGACGATTTTATGGGTGACGTCATCTGTGGACTATGATTGGGCGATTTATGAGTGACGTCATCTGTGAACTATGATTGGACGATTTATGGGTGACGTCATAAAGGAGGGTAAACACGGCCATTTGGGATGTGTATGACACCCACAATCGTGATGGATGGAGGAGACGTCACACCTGATGCCCTCATACTCCAGTGACCCGCCACGGATATGAGGTGAGGGGGGGAGGGAGGTGGGACGTGGGGGAATGTGGGTGGTATCGAAGAGGTGAGGAAATATAGGTGGAAATAAAAAGATAAGGAATGAAAATAAAACAGACAAGGGAAGAAGGTGAGAGGGAAGGTGAGAGAGAGAGAGAGAGAGAGAGAGAGAGAGAGAGAGAGAGAGAGAGAGAGAGGCGAGCAAGAACGGAAATAGGGAGCAGAGGGGAAGGTAAGGATGATCCAAACAGAGGGAGGAGAAACGAAAAGAAGAGAATGATAAGAAAGAAGAATAAAAACAAGAGGGGGAAGAGAAACGAAAAGTAGATAAAATGAAAAGACAAATACAATAAAACACAAACCAAAGATGAAAGGAAGATCGAATTTAAATCAAAAAAAATAATTAACCAACGCTAAAACATATCCATCCACGGACACGAACGAACGACTCCATTAGTAAATTTATGGAGGTGCCACCCACGTACGAACCTCACCCAGCACTAATACCCCCCTCCCCCTACCCTTCCCCCTCACCCCCCCCCAGCCGTATAATTCACTCGGGTAGCGTCACAATTCCAAAACCTGACAACATAAATTACAGGGACTAATTATTATGCAGTTCGGTGAAACTCATAATTGCATAGCAGTCATGACAAGAAGAGGTTTTAAGTCTTGGTTCACGTGCAAGGGAGGGAGGGGGAGGGGAGAGGAAGGGGGAGGGGGGAGATGACACGTGAAAGTGGCCAAGGATCTCGAACCGGGGGTCATACATCTACTTAGATTACTGGTCCACCTGGGTCACGGGTCACGGATACACCTGGGTCACGGGTACACCTGGGTTATGGGTACACCTGGGTTATGGGTACACCTGGGTCACGGGTCACGGCTACACCTGGGTCACAGGCCACGGATACACCTGGGTCACGGCTGTCCCTTGATCACAGGTCCATCTAGGCCATGGCTGGACCAGGGTCAAGGGTCTAGATAAGACACAGCTCTAAATGGGTCATGGCATCACCCACCCACCTAGGTCACCCCATCCTCCTAGGTCATCCACCCAACTAGGTCACATCAACGAGATAAGCCCTGACTCAGCCTCAACCACTGCTGTAAATCCTCCCTTGTCCAGTGAATTTGAGAAGCTAAACTGAGGGACACACACACACACACACACACACACACACACACACACACACACACAAGAAAGAACAAGGAACTCGCTCGAAGGACATCCGGGTTAAGGAGAGGACCCTGTAGGATGAGGCGGATCATCAGGATGGAAATATAACCTGGACGCCCGTCACCTCCTCCCTGAGTGGTTGGCGCCGCCCGTAAAGTGAACACGGCAATGTTAGCCCATGACATCACACCTCCCACACTATACACCCTTCATCTCCCACACCACCTACAACCTGCCCACGTCCCCTCGCCTCCTACAGGTCCTCCACCACGCTGCCCCCACACCCCTCAAGTCGTGTGCCTTGACATTTCGCTAAAATCTGGAAGGAACTCAGTACTTTACTTCCTCGGTTAAGCGGGAAGTTGTCTATCTGTTTCTCGTTATCTCTCTCGTAAAGTTACTGCGTCCATCACCATCCAAGCCTAGTCAATATACGCTCGTAGCTCAGCCCTCCGGACAACGTGGCAATAAGCTGACATGGGATTTCAGTATTACAACTTAATAGGCTGTATCACTTTACGACTGTCAGCTAACATTAACAAATTAATTGACGAGGAGGAAACCAGGTAATAAGATCATAAAAGTTGGATACTATTAAACCTGCACGAATATTCATAAATTAATTCAGTCTGTCTGTCTGTCTGTCCTTCGTGTTTGTGTGTGTGTGTGTGTGTGTGTGTGTGTGTGTGTGTGTGTGTGTGTGTGTGTGTGTGTGCGTGTGTTAAAAGACGCGAGAGGAGAGTTTTCACCCGACTGGACATAAGACTCACTACTCTCACGCATGCAGGAGGACTGTCCAAGGGAGAATTACCTCATCCTTCTCTGACTGGCGTCTTCCTGGCAGCGACTCTGGGAGCTGTACACCCCAGCAGCTGCCTGGTCTGCTGCCACGCTTCCTGGGTGACAACCTGATCAATCACGCTGTCCCTGCTTGCACACCGAGGGCCGGCTTATTCCCAGCCATGATAGATAACACCCTGGAGGTAAGAGCCTGCACCCTAGCTAGACAGGGAGTGCCATTCACCAGCTGGCGGGGCTCTTCACCCTATTAAACGGCTGTCACGCTGCATGAGACGGTTGTGTCAGACACTAACTCCTCTGTCACAGGGAAGATGACCCCGTGTGTCAGCCAAGGAACAAGGGTGTGTGACGTGTTACAGTCTCACCATCCACTAAGCCCCCCCCCCCCAACAATCTCGCCGGGGGAGCACAATGAAGGGTTTCACTCAACTGTGGCGGGACACCTTAAATGCCTCTTAACCCCCGGGAGTATAAGACGCCTCCCCCAGCAGGAACATAAGAGGTCCTCACACCGACACTGTAAATCTCTTGGTTAAATGAACACCATATTTAACTATGAACCTCATATCATACAACCTTAACGATACATATACTCTACTGTATCTACATAAACTACACAGACTTGACTACATTATACAGTGAGGTGAACAAATTAGACGTGTGAGGAAGATAGACTGTGACGGGTACACCTGGCGCTAATGAGTGAGAGCACAACCACCTACACACCTGAGCTAACGGAGGAGGAAAATGCCATAACACAACACAAAAATAAGTTGTCGATACGAAAAGTGAACAGTACAAGCACTGATATAACACACACACACACACACACACACACACACACACACACACATTCTCTTTACTCAACGCTATTTACCCTCGTCAATTGTGTGTTATTCCTGAACCCACACCGCTTGAGCTTCACACCTTGTTACCCGCCACCCACGCCCACCCCATGCTTTGTGTAGGGCGCGGCTGTGAGCTCATACCGGCCTGGCTGACGTCATGATCCACAACCACCACCACCACAACAACAACTGACTATTAAGTGTACCAGGAACCAGACCCCCAAGTGTCCCGAGGAGGTGCGGGGAGGTGCGGGCGGTTTTTAACACCTACCCCAGCACACCCCCATATTAAGTATGACGTCATTCCACCAACTATCATCCTCCCACCCCGCCCGCACCCACATACATAAAATAAATTAAATAAATAAATCCCGCTTCTTCTTCTTCAATCAGCAAACGCCATCCCCCACTTTG
>NW_024716703.1:603180-630724 GCF_018991925.1 Homarus americanus | reverse complement strand
GTGCTTCACGGATACCTGGAGAGGAGGAGGTGCTTCACGGATGCCGGAGAGGAGGAGGAGGTGCCTCACTGATACCCTGAGCTCAGGAGATAAAAAAAATGTAAACGTGTTCCCGACGCCATAAATTGTGACCTACTAAATCTTCCGAGTGATTCCTTATCTAATATTAGTTTACTTTAATACCGTGGTTTATCGCGTTGGATACTTGGTAGCTTAAGATCTTCGTGTGGTTTAACTAATGGGAGATATTTACTGAGGAAACTTTGTAATCGGGTTTATTTGGTGAGGTTTTGGTTTATTTGGCGAGGTTTTTGGTTTATTTGGTGAGGTTTGGGTTTATTTTAGAGGTTTATTTGGTTTTATGGTGATGAGTAAACGGCCTGTTGCTACCTCGTCTAGTTGTGTTGTGTGTGTGTGTGAGGTGGGTGGGGTGGGTGGGGTGGGATGTGGGGTGAGCAGGTAGGTGGGTAGCCCTTTGTGTTACTGAAGAAACCCCCCCTCACGACCTGCCCTATACCTTGCTCTTTGAGTCTGTGTTGACCCCTGCATGCCCTCTCTTGTTGCCCATGCCCTCTCTTGTTGCCCATGCCCCCTCTTGTTGGGTCTTCGTGGGGAGGGGTGGGGTTATGGTTGATCCTGCAGGTGTTGTGTTTTGGTTATAGTTGGTTGTTTATGGTGGGTGTTAAGGTACTTACTGGGTTGATGACGTATTATGGTTGTAATTTTTTATTCTGCCATTAAGGAAACTAATGCTGTGGTGTGCTGTGCTGGGGTAGTGTCTGTGCTGTGTTGGGGTAGTGTTTGCTGTGCTGTGTTGGGGTAGTGTCATCGGTGTGCTGTGCTGGGGTAGTGTCTGTGTTATGCTGTGCTGGGGTACTGTCTGTGCTATGCTGTGCTGTGCTGTGTTGGGGTGGTGTTTGTGGTGTAGAGTCGCTTAATGAAATGCCCCCGTTTCACTGTAAGACTCTGACTGAAGTAACACAAGACACCAGCCCATCAGTAGTGGATTTTACAAGATATTTCGTGAGTGAGATTAGATTAGATAGCTGTGTTGAGAGTGAGTGTCGCAACACCTGGTAGAGAGTGTAGGGTCGTGTGTGTGTGGGTGTACTCAACGAGATGGTCTTAGGTCTATATGCCATCCTGTAAACACTCTAGTCATGCCACCTATTGTACTGTCAACTGGTGCTTCGTGACGTGTGTGTGTGTGTGTGTGTGTGTGTGTGTGTGTGTGTGTGTGTGTGTGTGTGTGTGTGTGTGTGTGTGTGTGTGTGTGCAGTAGTTATCACAATCCCATCTGAACGTTAGGGAAATTTTTACTATTTTTTTTTGTACTAGATATTTCCTTATCTATTATCATTATCATTATTATGTTCCCTCTTTAATATATTCTTAAATCCTGATCACATTCTCATTCCTCTTTCATCTTTTCTTCTCTTGGTAATAAAATACGTGATTGTGTTTCCATCTCTCATGCTCTCCCTCTTCAGGTATTCAATCAGTGTGGTGGTGGACGTCCTTATCTTTTTATTAAGGCTGTGTGACGCTTTGACGAACCTCACCCCCAAAAAAACTGATTATAACGGGAGTGTTTTGTTGTGCAGGTAAGCGATGGTGGGTGATGCGTGACGACGGGGGACATATCATGATGACTGTCTGGTAAGTACCTCTTTGGCAAGTACTAGTAGGGAGTATCTTTGAGCGAGTACCTGTCTGGGAAGTACTTATGGCAGTGGTGAATATCTCGCTGGTAAGCACCTGTATCTGTGTGGTAAGTACCTGTTTTGTAAGTACCTCTCTGGTGAGTAACTGTCGTAAGTACTTGTGTGGCATCTCCCCCATGACCCTTGACTGATACACACACACACACCTCCCTCTCCCGTCCGTTTCCCCCTTCCATCAAGAATGTTCTGTTCCCTTTCTGGCATTCCCCAAGGGGCACTTATACCTCCTCCTCCTGCCCCTCCCTCCCTGCCAGCGCCCTCTCACTTCTTATCTTACAGGAGGTCCTCTGGTTTCTTTTGGGTCTCCTCCTTCTCCTCTCTAAATTTTAGGAACCTAAATTCTTCATCTTCCTTTTCCATCTCCTCTCCTCTTCCTTCTTTTTTCGCTCCTCCTTCCCTCTTCGACTTCCTCCATTTCCTCCTCCTCTTATCTCACCCCTTCTCCTCTTATTCCCCTTCTCCCTTCCCTCCTTCATCCTCCTCCCTGTACGGTAATATCAGTGACCAACCCGTGGTGTCTAGGAGAGGTGATAAAGGTGGTGGTGGTGAAGTGCCTGAGGGGTGAGGGAGGGGGGGTGACCGGACAGATTGCAGGAGAGTTTATTAGTGATATTCAAACACTTGACATGGGTAGGGACGTGGGGTGGCATGGGTAGGGACGTGGGGTGGCCATGGGTAGGACGGGGTGGCATGGGTAGGGACGGGGTGGCGTGGAGGGACGTGGGGTGACATGGATAGGGACGTGGGATATTGATATTGAAACAGTTTATTTAGCCAGAAAACACAGATACAGAGTCGATAGTAATAACTGTAACATGGCTGGGTGGGGGTGTAAGAGGGAAACGAGGGCGGTCAGGACAAAGGAAAGGAAGGTCTAGGGAGGGGGAGAGGAGGGGGGGTATTTCGTGGTTTATGGGTATCGAGGGAGTGAGTGGTGGTTGACGGTCAGAGGGTAAGATTACAAGGCGGCATTCTGAGGGGTATGTGGTGGTGTGGTAGGGTGAGGGGATAAGGAAGGGTGGAGGAGTCGTGGCAGGGTGAGGAGACGTGACAGCCTGAGGGGAACAAGACAGTTAGACGTGCGGACAGACTGAGGGAAGAGGACCAAGAGGGAACGCGGCAGACTTGAGGGGAACAGGATGAGTGGAGAGGAATGTGGCCTGGCCGAGTGAGGGGAGATGGCCAGAGGAAGGAAATTAAAATACATTAATGTGTGTGTCCCTTTATGTTCGACTGACCCTGTGTATGTCTGTCTGTACCAGTGTGTATGTATACTGTTGTGTGTGTGTACCTGTCTGTGTGTACGTGTGTCTGTGTGGTTGACTTGGCCCCACACCCGTACAAGGACCACCCACCGTGTTTGAGTGTGGTGGTGGGAGGAACATGAGGGAGGGGTGGGGGGTGTGTAGGATTTGTAGAAGTAGGATAAGAAATAACAGAATGGAAATCGTAGGAGAGTCGACGAAGGGACAGGAAAGGAGAGAGAGAATGGAAAGTATGGAAGGGGAAGGGAGATGAGATTAAGTGGGAAGGGGTGAAGGGAGAGATGGGAAAAATGGGGAAAGAGAGGTAGAATGTATGAGAAAAGATGAGAGAGAGAGAGACTAACAGGTTAAGGTGAGAGAGAGGATGCTGGTAATGGAGGGCACCGGGGGATTCCACACCCCCCTCAATCTGGCATATCACCCTTGTTGCCTCTCCCTTACACACCACTCCTCTCCCTCACACACCACACCTTTCCTCACACACCACACCTCTCCCTCACACACTCACACCTCCCCTCACACACCACACCACAAACCTCACCTTTCTCACAGCACCACACACACACACCTACCACACCTCCACCAGGATAAATATTGAAAAAGGTTAGAAAACTCCCTCCCTAACAAATGTGAAAGCGACTAAACCAGGTGAAGATGCCTGGCTCGTGACTATACTAAACCGGTAATGGGATGTAGAGAACTAACAGCAAACACAGGAGAGAACTAGTTAATATGTGGAACTGGAATAAGGAAATGGAATAATAAGGAAGTGGAGGAGACGTGGCAGATGGAGGGAAGGGGTAGGGTGAGGGGATGTGGCAGGGTGAGGGGATGTGGCAGGGTGAGGGGGATGTGGCAGTGTGTGGGGATAAGGAAGGTAGATGGATCGTGGCAGGGTGAGTGGAAAGGGCATGGCAGGGTGGAGAGGTCATGGCAGGGTGAGAGGATGTGGCAGTGTGTGGGGACAAGATGGGTGAATGGATCGTGGCAGGGTGGAGGGGTTGTGGACAGGTGGAATAGGCTAAAACTGTAGGGTCACTCAAGGTGGATGTTTTCTGAGGTAGTGGTGAAGGTATGATAACACTGATTAAATTAACCTTTATAGCAGTGGAACGTTAGGTTAGGTTAGGTCTGGTTAGGTTAGGTTAGGTTAGGTTAGGTCTGGTTAGGTTTGGTTAGATTAGGTCAGGTTCAGTACGGTACTCGTCTCTGTGGTCTTTAATTGTGAGGAATGTGAGGAAGGAAAGATACGTGCAGGGAGGGAAGGGCAAGGTGAGGGAAGGGGGGGGGTGGGGGAAATTCCATTGTGGTAGAGGTGAGGGAATGTGTTGAAGGGAGAGAGGCTTAGGTTCATCTTCCTGTGTGTATGTGTGTGTAGTTTCTGCTGCGGCATCGTTGGTGGGAGTGGCTGCGGTAGTTCACAAGTCCACAGTTGGGAGGAAATAGTCGATAGAAGGACAGGCACTGTATATGATACAGTGTATATTTGTTATATTATGATGTTATGTGTGTTTATATTTATGTTATGATGTGTTATGTTATTGTTTGTGTTATGTTGTGTTATGTTGTGTTATGTTATGTCTTGTGGAGGGAGGCATTAATTTTATCCCTCTACAGTACTTATTAATTTATGTTCCTTCGTGAGTATTATAAAGATTACCCATGTTATTGTTCTGTTATTATTCAGTTAGTGTTATTGTTGTTCTTGTTCTTTAGTTAGTATCTGTATTATTCTGGCTAGATAAACTATTTCGATTTTACGTGACGGAGAAGAGGGAAGAGGAGAGGGGAAGAGGAGAGGAGAGGAGAGGAGAAGAGGGAAGAGGAGAGGAGAGGGGAGAGGAGAAGAGAAAAGAAAAGGAGATGTAGTAAAGGTGTTTTATCGTGGGTTTTTCCTAGCCTATTTCAAGAGGTATGTGTGGTAGGTTAAGGGAGCCGCCACCTGTATGTTACCTGTCCAATGCTGTCACCTGTCCAATGCTGTCACCTGTCCGCCCGTTGCACCAGCCAGCTTACCTGTCTATCCTCTACACTGACACTTTGTTTTCATTAATTGCTCTACCTGCGTCACTAGTTAATCGTGTGTGTGTGTGTGTGTGTGTGCGTGTGTGTGTGTGTGTGTGTGTGTGTGTGTGTGTGTGTGTGTGTGTGATCTGGCGAATTGTGTACAGTACCTCACCCACCTACTCACTCATCATTTTCACCCATCACCCTCACCCATCACCTTCACCCATCACCGTTTAAATGTTTAGTATTTAGGAGTATTAGATAATTCTTTGGTATTATGTGTTGGGAAGGGACGCTAAGGATGTCAGATTACGTTGATTATATAGTAAGTTTAATGGGGTTTTTGTTTACGGGTTATGTAGTTGTTGGGCATCATAGTTACGGGGGTGTAAGTGATTTGGGTGAGGGTGGATGGTGTGGGTGTGAGGGGAGGGTGGGTGAAGGTGGATGGCGGAGCAGTGAGTGGTGTGGTGCGGGTGTGAGAGTAGGGTGGGTGAAGGTGGGTGGCGGAGCAGTGGGTGGTGTGGTGCGGGTGTGAGAGTAGGGTGGGTGAAGGTGGGTGGCGGTCAGAGGATGGTGTGGTGTGGGGAGTAGAGATTGGGTGAAGGTGGGTGGCGGAGCAGTGGGTGGTGTGGTGCGGGTGTGAGAGTAGGGTGGGTGAAGGTGGGTGGCGGAGCAGAGGGTGGTGTGGGTGTGAGAGGAGGGCGGATGTTGGAGCAGTGAACCGAATCAAATCGTGTTATTGGTATTTTTGTGGGGTTGAATCTGGCAGCGGTGTGCTTCTTGTTGTGGTTTGGTTGTTGGTGTTGCTGTTGTTTTTGTTGTGGTTGTTGGTGTAGGTAAGGCTGGAGGGGGCTCTTGGCACCTTGACCTTGGTTACCTGTGAGATGTGCTTCCTTGTGTGTTTATATTTTACTCTGGGCGATAGAAGCAAGACAGGTAGGTGCTTCACCTCCCACCTCGCCACCCCATTATTAATGTGTGACATCAGCGTGCCGTTGTCTGCCTGAGGGAGAGAGTCCGTGCACCCCCTCCCCCCCACCTGCAGGTCAGGAGGCATCATGTCGTGCCCCAGGGGTGGAGGAGGAGTCAGGCGCCCCCGGCCGTAACAGCAGCAGCAGGGTCGTGGTTCAGGTGCTTGGCCGGTAATTGGTGCGGAGATGAGTAATGATGTTACCTGGTTGGTTCCGCTGCTGCACTAAATTACTGCCATATAAACCCTTGATGAAACGAACCTTAAAGAACGCTTATACATAACTAGTAATAGATTGGCAGGAGTTGAAAAAAATGACTAAGGTGACAAGCAAGAGGTAGATGTTATTGTTTACTTAAAAGCAAAAAAGGTAATTCGATTTGTTGTTCTGGCTTGAGCAACATGTCCTCCATTTCCGGCTTGTGGTAAGAGTGACTACAAGACTGAACTGAGGTTAAAAGAGGTTCTATTACCGTTAAATTGTTACCTGTAATCAAGGTGTAGTTGACCTCACCGAGATGTCACCTGTCCCTCACTCACTACACAGATGACTCCTCTTCCCTCCCATATTTTGAGGGATTCGGTGGTGGGTGTATTAGTGGGTGAAGATGGTGGGTAAAAGTGGATGAAGGTGGTTGGGTTTAGTAGCGGGTGTGGATATAACTGTAAGATGAAGGTGGTGGGTGAAGATAGTATGAAGGTGTCGTGAGGGTGATGGCTAAGGGGGTGAGGGATGATGGGTGAGGTCAGTATACATTTCCTCCTTCAGTTCCTTGTCGTTTCTTTCAACTTACTGCCGTCCAGCTTGGGGGGGGTTCTACACGTCCGTCTGTCTGTCCGTCCGACCGTCTCCCGTCCGTCCGTCTCCCATCCTTCCGTCTCCCGTTAAGAACCTGTCTTGCCCTGCACCTGCTGATAAGAGACACCGTGGCTGGACAGGTACAGTTCTCCCGTCTCTTTTTCATTTAACTCTCCAGCTGTTGCTATACCGGGAGAGAGAGAGAGAGAAAGGAAGGAAGGTAGGATGGAGGGAAGAGGAAGAAGGAAGGTAAGGAGGAGGGAGGAAAAAAAGAGAGGAAGGGAAGGAGGGATAAAGGAGATAGAGAATGAGGGAAGGTAAACTAGAAAAGAGGGAGAGAGGTAGAATAAATTGTTTACTTTGAGAGAGAGAGAGAGAAAGAGAGACAGCCATGGGTCACGATCAAGGCATTAAGCGTTAGGCAGTGTACTACGTCATCGTCATCGGCTCCTGCACGTCCCTCCCCCTACGTCCGCCCTACCCCGCCCCTACGTCCACCCTACACCACGTCCCCTACACCACGCCCCCCTTACGTTACGTTGATAAGTACAGGTTGTGTTCTCTATCATCTTATACCGGTATACGTTTGTTGTAAGTGGTAGTTTTGCGTTAAGTTGTCGTTGTATCCTAGTTTACCGTCACACAGTCCCCGTCACGTCTCACTGTACCGTTACACCAGTTCTCGTCACACTCCTGTAGCGTCACGGCAGTTGCACCTCAGGAGCCGGGGTGTCGTTGTCAGGAAATAAGGTCGGCGTCAGGAGTCCGTTGAGTCGTCACGAGCTAGAGTCGTCGTCAAACAGCAGCCAGGGTCGTCGTTAACTGTATGGGTCGTCGTCATCATCCTGGGTCATCAACAGCCAGGGTTCATCATCAACATCCAAAGTCAAAGTCATCAATGTCTTGGGTCGTCAACAGCAGCCAGGGTCGTCATCAACGTGGCGACCGTGACCTCAGCTGCCGCACACCTGGAGGGCTCCTGCCGGGGCCACATTCCCCCACTCATACAGGTGAACAGAATCATCCACGTTAAAAAAAGTGAGAAAGAAGATAATTCATTTGTTCTAAAAAGAAAAAAGAGGAAGCTATCTCTCTTATTTTTAGATTTATATCGTGATTGAGTTGAGTTATGTTTACATTTTATCAGTCGTGAAGCTTTGTACCTGTATTTGAGAGAGAGATAATGGGAGCGAGAAAGAGAGAATTGGAGCGAGAAAGAGATATTGGGAGCGAGAGACACAGATATTGATAGTAATTTGTCCCCAGATAATATATTTCCAGATAATATATTTCATTTTTGTACAAGTTAAAAAAAAAAAAACGCTCCTCTTCCCTACACTGATTTCAGACAGTTCGGGGTAAGTCTGTCAACTCTCGGTTAGTTCACTTGGGTGTGGGACAGTGAACAGACGTCTCCAGCTGTGTGTGTAGATTATGTTCTCCTGTGGCCTTATTGTGTGGGAGGCGGATGTCACCCACAGCTTAACTTGTTAGCGACATGTGACACTTGTTGGGGGAGAGGAGAGGAGAGTAAGGGTGACTTGGCGGGGGGAGGGTGACTTGACGGGAGGTGAGGAGGATTCAAGTAACAGGAAGTAATAAGGAAGGATCTTAGCAATAGTGGTGGGAGGGGGAGCAGGAAAAGCAGATGGAAGTGATTAAAGCAGAAGGGGGGAAAGGGGAGATGGTCTGGCAAGGTAAGGGGCGTGAGGAGACGGAAGAGCAGGAGGTGTGGGATGGAGGAGGGGGAGAAGAGGGATTGAGGTTAGGGGAGGGGAGATGGGGAGGGGGAGGAGTTAGATAAATGTTACGGTGAAGGGGAGATGATGTTGCAGGAGGCGAGGTACACGTCAGGGAGGACAATTGGTGAGGAACCTGATCACCGGTCTGGGGAGGTTCTGTGAGAGAGAGGAGGAGGAGCGGGGCGGGGCGTGGGAGGAAGGAACGGGAAGTGGTGCAAGGAGGGGGAGGAAGGGGTAGGGGAGAGGAGGCCGGACTGGTTTCTCAAGAATAGTAGCGTGGAAGAGATGCATAATGTGAGACGAAGAGGGTAGGATTGACAGATTGAAAGGGCAGTAGATAGGAGTGGAAGAGAGGGGGGTGAGTACAAGAGAGGGAAGTGAATGGGAGAGTAGGAGATGAGTGGGAGAAAGACGGAGGCGAGTGGGATAGGAAAAAAAAAGATGAGAATGTAATGATCACTGTAAGGACATCAGTACCCTAGACACGCTTGTTTACATAGTGTCCAGCTCTACCACGCAACACAGCTACTGAAGGAGGGAGGTAGTGTCTTTTGGCGTGGCTAGAGATGAATCCTTCCCTTATGAATGCTGTCCCTTCAGGCTACAAGGATTATATACAAATGGGGTGGGGTACAGAAGGGAGGGGTAAAAGAAGGGGAGGGTACAGAAGGAGGGGTGGGGTAAAGGGAGGTGGGGCAAGAAGGAGGGTGGGTGACAGAAGGAGGGGTGGTAATAGGGGAGGGAAGGTACAGATGGAGGAGGGGGCACTACACTTTTCTCTGTATTTTAACTTAGATCAACAGTTTTGTACACTTAGATGGTGATACACCACAGGGGCTATTTTCCCACGGACGTTTTCAGTGTGTGTGTGTGTGTGTGTGTGTGTGTGTGTGTGTGTGTGTGTGTGTGTTGTCAATATTGAACTAACGACAATAACTTCACACTGTTACTGGGTGAACACTGTGTGAAGAGGGGCAGTTTGTGTGTGTGCGTGCTTGCGTGTGTGTTTACGTGTGTGCCTGCTACGAACACCTATTTTCGTTTGGAGGCGATTGCACCACGAGACAGTTGACGTTAGGTTAGGTTAGGGTTTGTTAGGTTAGGTTGAGAAACAAGTGAATGAGGTGTGGCGTCGCTGGCACCTCATTGTGACTTAACCAGAACGAGGAAGTGTGTAGAAGGGGAGACGAAGGAGGAGGAAGGGAAGAAGAAAGAGGAGAGGAAGAACAGAGAAGAACAAGAGGGAGGAAGAAAAACATGGATGATAGTGATGATGATGATGAAGAAGGGGTGAGAGAGGTAGAAAGGAGGAGATGGGAGGGAGGTGTGTGTATGTATGTATGTATGTATGTAGGTGTAATGTATGTAAGTGTATGGGTAGTATATGTGAGTAACAGGAGGAGAGAGAGAGGACGGGGTCAGAGGAGATTTTTTCATGGGTGAAGGAGTTTTTGTTACAGCTAGAGTGGGGTGAGGTGTAGGGTAGTGTGTAGGTGCCTGGGAATGTGGTGGTGGTGCGGGGAGACTGGGTGGGTGTCTGATGGAGAGAGAGCTGTGTGGGAGGGGAAGGTGGGGGAGGGGGAGAGGGGGAAGAAGCTCTGTGGGGAGGGGGGGGGGATCCAGCTGTATGTCCAGCCAGCCAATTGACTCAGTGACTTAACCCACCATAATTTTGTCCTGTGTATATTAACTTTAACACTGTATTCCACAGGCGTGACGGGAAGCCCATCTCCGTCCACTCCCGTGTTGACAAAATGACTAAGACGGGTTCACAAAGGAGGCAATATTTTGTGGTGTATGGTGGGGGTCGGTATGGTGGGGGTGTAGGGTGGAGGGTCGTGTATGGTGAGAGGTCGTGGTGAGGGTATGGGGGAGGGTCGGGAGGTATGGGGGAGGAGGGTCAGGTGTATGGTGGAGGGTCGTGGTGTGGAGGGAGGGTCGGTGTATGGTGGAGGGTCGTGGTGGAGGGGGGAGGGTCGTGTATGGGGGGAGGGTCGTGGTGTATGGGGGAGGCCGTGTGGTGGTAGAGGGTCGTGGTGGCGGTGGAGGGCTTCATGGGGGAGGGTCATGGTGGGAGGGTCGGTGTATGGGGGAGGTCGTGGTGTAAGTGGTGGAGGGTCGTGGTGTATGGTGGAGGGTCGGTATGGTGGAGGGTCGGTGTATGGTGGAGGGTCAGGTGTGGTGGAGGGTCGTGGTGTGGGGTGGTGGAGGGTCGGTGTGTGGTGGTGGAGGGTCGTGTGTATGGTGGAGGGTCGTGGTATGGTGAGGTCGTGGTATGGAGGAGGGCTGTGGTGGGTGGTGGAGGGTCGTGGTGTGTGGGGGAGGGTTGGTGGTGGGAGGGTCGTGGTGTATGGGGGAGGGTCGTGGTGTGGTGGTGGAGGGTCGTGTGTGTGGTGGAGGGTCGTGGTGTGGTGGTGGAGGTCGTGGTGTGGTGGTGGAGGGCCGGGTGTATGGGGAGGGCGTGTGGCGGGGGGAGGGTCGGAAGTGGGGGAGGGTCGTGTAAGGGGGAGGTCGTGGTGTGGCGGGTGGGAGGGTCGTGGTGTATGGGGGAGGGCTGGTATGGGGGAGGGTCGGTAGTGGGGGAGGGCTGGGGGAGGGGGGAGGGTTGTTTAATCTATGGAAATAGTGCCATTACCTGTAACCCGGACAGGTGTGTAAGGAGCCAGAGAGGTGTGGGGGTGGCATGTGTGTGTGTGAGGGGTGGCATGTGCGTGTGAGGGGTGGCATGTGTGTGAGGGGTGGCATATGTGCGTGAGGGGTGGCATGTGTGTGAGGGGTGGCATGTGTGTGTGTGTGGTGCAATCAGCTGACTCTCGCAGCCATGACTCATGACGCTGGGAATACAGCGACACTGAGTCACTCGGTCAATACACAGCGGGAGTAATGACTGGCCCACATGTACCTGCAGCGGTCTGTCTGCATGAGTGTATGTCTGCTGTTGTGGCCACTGTCTGCTGCTGTATCCTGTCTACTGCTGTGGCCACTTGTCTGTTATTGTCGACATTGTCTGTTGCTGTGGCCTCTGTCTGCTGTTGTGGCTACTGTCTACATCCATACCATGTGTCACCCAACACCCTGCGGCGAAAAGATCCATCCACCTCGTGTGCCACTTACACTCGACGATTTAACCTAACACCTAACCTAACCCCTAAGTATTAATATTTCTTGTAACACTTACTATATTTACAGTACCTGCTTTTATTGTACCATCAAAACCGTATTATCGGAAATTATCATGTAAATAGATAAGTAATTACCATTGCAATAAACATATTTGCCAACTAGACATAATCCTGACAGCTCTGTCCTCTTGTTCAACCTTATTACTGTACAACCCATGTTGTACTGCTCCCCCATTATACTTATGTTTTTCAATTCCACTGTAATTTATGTATAAAAAAAATATTGAAGTGATAACCGTGGTAACATAATGAGATGTTCTTATTACCA
This sequence comes from Homarus americanus, assembly GCF_018991925.1. NCBI lineage: Eukaryota > Metazoa > Arthropoda > Malacostraca > Decapoda > Nephropidae > Homarus > Homarus americanus. The sequence continues at coordinate 618,764 of NW_024716703.1, read as the reverse complement.
CCATGCTATTGTACTATTCCAGATGATACTAAATGTTACACAATACTTCCTTGAGATAAATGTATAGTATATATCAGGTGCCTAAAAGAGAGCTCAGGTTCTCAACTGGCTCAACCATGTTAATATTGTTATTATTATCCACTCTGTATCTGTGTTGTTCTGGCTAAATAAACTGTTTCAATTCAATTCAATCTACCATATGGGGTGACACCTGATCAGCGTCAAGTTCTCTCCAGTATGAGACTCGGTCGTTGCCAACACTGCTCACTGCTCGTCATCTGGCCGGGGGTAGGTGAGGGGTTAAGGAGGGGGCTAGGGGTTGGAATAGAAGAGAGGTTGGGTGGGGAGGTGAGGAGGGGGTTCGGGTAGGGGGGAAGAGGGGGGTTAGTAAGACTCTATATCATTGTTAAGGTGGAAGAAAGCCTGACCCCGCCTCTTATTGTCCAGGTGAGGGAAGCCTGACCACTCACTCACTCACTCACATTCTCTCTCTCTCTCTCTTTCTCTCTCTCGTGTGTGGGTGTAGTGTGAGTGTCGGTTTCCGTCAAGACAGTTAATTAATTACAACATTATGCTATCCTGGTTCCTCGTGTTGCCTTCTCAACCCCAAGATGGCGCTGCAGGTTAGAGGAGGTATAGAGGGAGGAAGAGGAGGCACAGAGGGAGGAAGAGGGATGAAGGGAGAAGAAGAAGAGGGGAAGGAGGAAGGAGAAACAAGAGCCCCGGTAATCAACTTCAGGTAAGCTTCATCAGTCACCCCTTTATGGTGATAGCAGCCAGGTGATAACAAAGCCACTGACACCTTACCTGGGCAAACATCACCTTGGCCATGACTCTCTATTGGTCGGTAAGACTGGTGAGTGGACAGTGTCATGGCGGCGTAAACATTATATAAATATATACCCGTACTGTACTTGTCTTGGTCCGGATATATGAGTGTTTGATTATGGTCTTCGTGGGTTGAATTTGTTTGTGTGTTTGTTTTTGGTATGTGTGTTTGTTTGGGGGATATGTTTGTTTGTGTGGTTTCTTTAGGTGTGTGTGTGTGTGTGTTTGTTTGGGGGATATGTTTGTTTGTGTGGTTTCTTTAGGTGTGTGTGTGTGTTTGTGTTTGTTTGGGGGATATGTTTGTTTGTTTTGTGTATGTCAGCGTATGTGTGTTCGTTTTTGGGTACATTTAAGTGTGTTTGTTTGGGTATGTGTGTTTGTTTTCCAAGTGTGTTTGTTTCTTTTGTGTATGTTTGTGATGTAGATAAAGTTAGATGTGTTTTTGCCAAGGTAATTCTCCATTATACAGTGAGGGTCGACCTGAGACTGTTGACGCCAAGCCTGTGAGACGAGCGACCACGTGTGTGTGTGTGTGTGTGTGTGTGTGTGTGTGTGTGTGTGTGTGTGTGTGTGTGTGTCCCTTCGTCGTGGGCGGTGACTTGACCAGGTGGTGACCATGAACTCTGATGGTGGTGGTGATGGTGAGGCAGTGGTGGTGATGATGGTGACTGGTTGTGGTGGTGACCTAGTGATGATGCTGATTGGTAATGGTGACTGGTGTTAGTGGTGACTGGTGTTAGAGGTGACTGGTGGTGATAATGAGAGTGTGTGTTGGTGGTGATAGTGAGGTAGTTGTGGTGGTGGTGACTAATGGTGTTGCCAGCAGGAGGACGGATTCATGGACTAGACACCCGGTGTTTCCTCTTATGAGTCACCTTACCTGTCTTCCTCCCTCCCTTACCTCACCTGTCTTCCTTCGTCCTTCCCTTCCCTCACCTGTCTTCCTCCCTCCCTTACCTCACCTGTCTTCCCCTTCCCCCTTACCTCACCTGTCTCCTCCCTCCCCTACCACCTGTTCTCCTCCCTCCCTCCCCTGTTCTCACCTGTGTCTTCCTCCCTCCCTCCCCCTACCCTCACCCGGGTCTTCCTCCCTCCCTGGCCTCCTCACCTCGTTCTCCTCCCCATTCCTCACTCAGCCCTCCTCCCCCTGCTCACCTGTCTTCCTCCCTCCCTCCCTTGCCTCACCTGTCTTCCTCCCTCCCTTACCTCACCTGTCTTCTTTCCCAGAGTATTTCCTCACGTCTCACTTAACCTCTCCTAGATGTTTTCCTCCTACTCCTCCCTCACCTTCCTTTCCTTCTCTCCCTCCCTCAACTTTTCCTCCTCCTCCTCCTCTTCTTCCCACACCTCTTCCATCCTCCTCCTCTTCCTCTTCCTCTTCCAACACCTTCTCTTCTCCATCCTCGCCTTCTGCTCCTCCTCCTCTCTTCTTCCTCCTCCCGCAGTTCGTGTCGAGCCATAAAGTTTTGTTATTACGGTGACCAATATTGTGAGGGGGATCCAGCGTGATGCAATATTGCGGCTGTTGATGAGAGGGAGGAGGGGGAGGTGACGAGAGAGGAGGAGGGGGAGAAGAAAGGGGGGGGAGAAGGAAGAAAGAAAAGGAGGGGTAGAGGGAGGGTAAGGAGACGGAAGAGGGAGGAGGGAGGGGAAGGAGACGGAAGAGGCAAGGGAAGGGGATTAGGGAGTGACATTCGATACTGCACGCTTATGTCATCTCGGCATTTGTAGAACTTGATTAAGCTACACTTACGTCACCCCGGGGCAGGAAGTCGTTAATGGGCGTGACGTGAGACAGACAGACACAGAATGGTGGAGAGAAAGACGTAAACAAACGGATTTACAGACACACGAAGGAGGGGCGCTGGTGTTAACTAAGGGTGCCTCGGGTGGGTGATATCAGCACTTGGAATAATTATGAAGTAGTGAGATTAATGACAGGTTGATTAGGTGTGGGGAGGGGGGGTGAGTGTGGGTGGGTGTAGGGGCTGTGTTGTGGGGGCTGTGGGTGTGTGCGTGTGGTCAGGGTGGGGGGTCAGGAGAGGCCAGTTTCATGCCCATACACATTATTATTATTATTATTATTATTATTATTATTATTATTATTATTATTATTATTATTATTATTATACCTTTATTAGGTTTATATTGTTTGTTATTGTTTATTTTCCTCCTCAAGGGGATCAGTATTTTGCATTAATCTCAGTATTGGCGACTGGCTGGCTGGCTGGCTGGCTGGCTACCCCTTGCGTGAGGTGAAGCACCACTTGAGCGCTTCCGTGACCCCTTGGCCTGTAGCCTACCTCACCTCACCTCTCTTCTGGGAAAGTGTCTTCAGTAAGTAAAGGTGAGAAATATAGGTAATTACGAGGAATATTTTAGGGCCGTGGTACAGTGAGACGGGTCAGCTGTTGTTGTGCCAGTAATGAAGAGTGCCACAGGAGGAACGACGTGACGTGATGTCTCTATGGTCGTTACCGCACCCTCCATTGCCGCGATATACCACACCTGAGTTAACGAGGACACCATACAACACTCACCTGTTCATCAGTTTAACCTGTTATGCATTGTTGTGTTGTCCCGGCAAACCAACATGCAGATTCATTCCTGGTGTGTTGTCGTCTGTAGCTTAATGACCGTCCTGGTGACATTGCCGACACAGGTAGAGAATAAATGCTGGGATAACAAGTATAGGATTTCCGCCCATCACCGTCAATAGTTTTGGGGACATAACGTGGGATAATGAGGGGAGTCTATTGTGGAGTTGGTCTGTTACTGTAGGACGATTGGGCCACGGCTCGTTTGGTTTGGGCCAGGGTGGATGCTAACCTGGTCCTCAATCGGGTCCTGTTTCAGCTCAAGTCCTTACCCAACCCCCAACCTAACCTCATCCCCAACCCGCCAACCCAACCCAAACTCAACCCCAACCCATCCCTCAACCCAACCCATCCCCCAACCCAACCCCCAACCTAACCCATCCCCAACTCAACCCATTCCCCACCCAACCCATCCTCAACCCAACCCATCTCCTCACAACCCAACCTTATCACCCGTCCCATGTCCGGCACCTACCCTTCTCCTCAAATTCAACCATTCCCCAACCTGGCACCATCCCCACAACCCAATGACCACAGATAATAATGCGAAAGATTCCCAAGCTTCGGACACACAATGGCGGGAACTAGTGTTGAATTTATACAACTTCTTTTATTTGTCTGCAATAATGATGATAAAAAAAGTTCCCTTGTTCTCACAGTCCACTTGGGTTGATTACTAACTTGTGTCACATCCCTTTTTTGCTGGCATGGTGTGGGTTGTGTCACACCCTCTCCTTGGTCGGGTGTGTACAGGGTGAGTGAGGTGGTCAGGTTGGTACTGAAGGCTGTAAAGGTTCATAATAATAATAATGATGATAATAATAATAATAATAATAATAATAATAATAATATAGTGACATAGGAGAGAGGTTGAACACTGTACTAGTTATCAACCATAGTTATTTACGGAAGAACTCAGGGGTAAAGGTGTTCTACTAGTGGCTAAGAGAACAAGAACAAGTGGTAATTATCGTTGTTAATTGTTTATGTACCTGTCAGTGTTAACATATCTGGTCGTGTTAGTTCCGATAACATTGTAGCTGTTCCCATTGTTACCAGAAATTAGGTCGTTCGTTCGTGATGTTTTACTTCCTGTTTGATGGTATGTTCTCCTGTGTCTGGGTGATGGTAACACTTCCCAGGTGTGTGTGTGTGTGTGTGTGTGTGTGTGTGACTTCAGGTTAACAGAGTTTCCTAAAGTGGACATTACTCGTGGCTTACTGGGGAGGATAGGGAGGGGAGGAGAGGGTGATAAAAGTCGGGGAGAAGGAGGAAGAGAAATAAGTGTGATAGAGAAGGAAGGAGGAGGGACAGGCTAGCTAGGGAGTGGGTGTGGAGGTAGGGAGGGAGAGAACAGGTGGACAGGTTGAGATATGGACCCTCATGCATGTGGCGGCAGGGGGGCGACAGGGGAGGGGGAGACGTGACGGGCCTTGCGCTAGGAGGTCCGGCCGGCTTCTTGCCCGCCAACAGACAGACGCCATGTGACGTTGTGTCTCACCTGGTCCTACACGAGAGAGAGAAGTCTTATTAACTCCTTCGTATCTTACCTGTTAAATGTTCCTCTTAAAGGTTAATATTAACATAGATATATAATTACCTTGTGGGGTGGTAATTTTCCCAGGTGTTTTAGGTGTAGTATTTAACATGTTTACCTGTGCTTATTAACATATTTACCTGCGTTTATTAACATGTTTACCTGGGTGGGGAGTAGAGTTGGTTGGATTTTGGTTATTTCTCCGATATATTGTAGAATGACGGTCATCACATCCATTATACCCGTAAGAATTAGGTGATGTGTGGTGAGGAAATGTTAAGGTAATTCGTACAGGTGAGGAGGTGAAGGGACTAATTCACCAGGTAGTGTTGTGGACGTGGTGCTGTAAGGTGTGTAGGTTAGTTGCAGGTGTGTAGTACGGGGAAGGTGTGTACTGTGTTGTCATATGTGTAGTACGGTGAAGGTGTGTACTGTGTTGTCATATGTGTAGGTGTACTACAGGTGTGTAATGGAGGGGTGAGGGGGAGTTAATTCTGCCTCACCGTTAGATAGAGGAAAGCTACAGGGGGAGTTACTGTGATAAGAGGAAAGATGTCAACACACAGTCCTGTTAGCTGGTGATGGCCAAGGGCGTCTTGCCTGACATCTCAAGGTTGGTGTTGTGTGTCAGGTGTTGTCTGTCTGTCTGTCGGACGGCCTTGTTTGGTCTGCTTGTGGACAATTGTGGTTGTGGTTATTAGTGTTGTTATTATTATTATTATCTTTTGTTATTATTATTATTATCTTTGTTATTATTATTATTACTGTTGTTATTTTTATATTATTAGTAGTTGTAGTCATTTAATTATTTTTTTTTATTCATTTTGATTATATTAAAAACAAATTATATGAGGCTTTGTTGATAACGAAGTATAATGTGTTTTAATACTTCGCTCAGCCGACCCGAACATGTGTATTGTTGTGTGTGTTAAGTAATGTGAAGAAAGTCGAATGTATATGAAAACAAAGGGATTAGTTGTGTTAATACGTGAAATGAAGGAGATGGGGGGGGGGGAGAGGAAGAAAGAAGGGAGGTGGTAAAAAGGGGAAGAACAAAAGAGGTGGAGGAGATGAAGGAAAAACGAAGAGGAGAGAAAGAAAGGGAGAAAGGGGGAGGAAGTTTACACATGAATAGGGAAATGTAGGTTGAAAGAGGGGAGACAAAGGGAAAGGGAAGTAAATGTAGGAGGAAGAGGATATGAAGGGTGGAGCATGAAAGAGGGGAGAGAGGAGGGAGGGGATAAGAGACGAGATACAATAAAGTTACAAGGATAGGTACAGATACAAGAATAGGTACAATTACAGGTACAGATACAAGAATAGGTACAATTACAGGTACAGATACAATAAAGTTACAAGGATAGGTACAGATACAAGAATAGGTACAATTACAGGTATGGATACAAAGGCAGGTCCATTCACAGGTACAGATTTTATATTACAGTTTTAAATACAGGTATACATACAGAGATTTCACAATAAATTCAGCTACAAAAACGAAAATCCACACTGAACGCTCAACCAAACTTGCATACAATATCGTGTCGAGTTCCAGGTTCCATTGTGCCGTAGTTACTGTCTCTGTGTTGAAGCTCAAGAACAGAGTCGGTGTTTGGTGGCTGGTCTTACTGGAAGGGATTTACAGAGTGGAACATATGTAGCCAGGGAGTTTAAAGGTCATATGTACACCTGTTGTAAGTTAAACACCTGTGTCGGTAATTTTAATTGGCTTCATACCTGTTATTTTCAGGTGTTGTAAATTATGACTTTATTTCCATAGTGTGTAGGGGGGGGGGGAGGTGGGTCATGCGGTGAAGTTTGAAGTTTCCTCGTAAATGGTGAAGTAAAAACCGCCTCATAAGTGACTCGTTTGAAGTAAAGAACAAAGGTAGCGTCCAAAATGGCGCCATAATGACACCTTAATTAGATGCGTTCACCTGAGATACCTGAGAGCGATAGACCTATTGGGAGAGACTGTGTTGATTTTTACCTGTTAATTAATGCTAAATGAACGTGACGAGTGAAATTCCAGACTCATTAAAATTATCATAATATTTTTCGATATATTAATATTTTATAACAATATTTTTACAGGTAATATTATTGAGTTTTTTTTTTTTTCGTAAGAACCTTTGTGATTCTTACCTCGGTTTTACGCACCAATTGGTTCTCCCGGAAGGTCAGTCGTCAACGTGAGGCCGTAAGTCATTTATATATTTGTTCTTGTAAAATTTGATTGTTATTTTAGGTTTACTTCTTATGGGGGGTGAGAGTGGGGGTTAATTTTTTGGGGGGGGAGACGAGAAGGTGGAGGAGGAGAGAAGAAGAATAGAAGGAGGAGGTGGTGGAAGAAGAAGAAGAGGGAGAGTAGGAAGTGGAGGAGAAGAAGAGGGGGGGTGGGAGAAGACCAGGAAGAGGAGGAAGGAGCAAGAAGACGACGAGGAGGAGGAGGAGGAAGAAGAGGGTGGGTTCGGTCACCTGTGTAATGACCATCTTTTTCACTCTCTCCTGCCTGAACGTTTTTAACAGCACTGGTCATGGTTGAATCTTCAGGTGAGTTCGTGTGGTGAGGTGAGGACAGAGCATTGGTGCCTCTTCATATGTTTGGTTAGGTTAGGTTAGATAGTTAGCATTTGGTTAGGTTAGGTTGTGTTAGGGTTAGGTTAGATAGTTAGCATTTGTTCAAGTTAGGTTAGATAGTATTAGCATTTGGTTAGGTTAGGTTGTGTTAGGGTTAGGTTAGATAGTTAGCATTTGTTAAGGTTAGGTTAGATAGTGTTAGCATTTGGTTAGGTTAGGTTGTGTTAGGGTTAGGTTAGATAGTTAGCATTTGTTAAGGTTAGGTTAAATAGTATTAGCATTTGGTTAGGTTAGGTTGTGTTAGGGTTAGGTTAGATAGTTAGCATTTGTTAAGGTTAGGTTAGATAGTGTTAGCATTTGATTAGGTTAGGTTGTGTTAGGGTTAGGTTAGATAGTTAGCATTTGTTAAGGTTAGGTTAGATAGTGTTAGCATTTGGTTAGGTTAGGTTGTGTTAGGGTTAGGTTAGATAGTTAGCATTTGTTAAGGTTAGGTTAGATAGTGTTAGCATTTCGTTAGGTTAGGTTGTGTTAGGGTTTGGCCTCCCAGCGTTTGGGTGATTGATTTAAATGTGGAATTAGCTTATGGGGTTAATCTTCAGGTGATTCAAATTTATTACTAATTATCTAAGAAGGTAAAGTTTATCACCTTGGCTCTAGCAGTTCTTATTTATATTAAAGTTGTAACATTTCTGGTAATAGTAACATGTGTAACAGTAACGTGATGTAACTGTACTATTGTTCAAGTTATTTCTATTGATTTATAAAGATGTATTAATATCCACAAAGGTGATTTACCTATATGCATCACCTGGTTATATATTAATACCTGGGAAATTTGGGGTACCTTTATAGTGTTTCTCCAGGATGTCTTTTAGAGCCTGTTGGAGCGTTTAGAAATTACTTGTGGTGAGGAGTCGGGGAGGGAGGTAGGGAGGATTCAGGGGAGGGAGTTGGAGAGGGCAGGAGGGGGGGGCAGGCAGGAGAGGAAGGAGGTGAGGTGAGGTGTTTGTGATGTGAATAATGTTTTTGTATTTTAGTTCTTATGACGCCGCCAGGTGTAAGAGATGAATGTTGAAGATCACTGCCAGCTGAAAGAACTATTGTATCTGGAAAATATTATAACCTGATATTATGTGTGTGTGTGTGTGTTTGTTTGTTATGTTATTGTTGTTCACGCCCCACACCACCACCACCACCCTGTTATTAATACGCCCACACATGTCACACACACACACACACACACATCCCAGTCATTAATTCCCCCATTCCCACGCCCACACACCTTCTCACACCGCTGCTTACACAAGCCTCGCACCACCACCACGCCCTCCTGCATCACCACCACGCCCTCCTGTACACCACGCCCCACGCCCTCCTGTACCACCACCACGCCTCCCTGCACCACCACCACCCCCTCTGCACCACCACGCCTCCTGTACCACCACCACGCCCTCCCCACCACCACGCCCCTCTGCACCACCACCACCCACGCCCCTGCACCACCATGCCCTCCTGTACCCTACCCACGCCCTCTGCCCCCCTGTACCACCTGTACCACCACCACCTGCCTCCCAGGTACCACCACCACGCCCTCCTGTACCACCACCCACGCCCCTTCTGCACCACCACGCCCACCTGTACCACACCACGCCCTCGCCTCATGATCAGGTCCCGGCGGGAAACTGTCCGCCGAGGGAAACTCAGAAAGACCCGTTGTGTGTCAGCGTCCTTTGTTGCCGCACTTCCCGACCACCCTCCAGTAGTGACGTGAGAGGGGGGAGATTGAAGCTCCCTTGAGAATCGTCGTTAGAAAAACAACAGTACATCTACAGGAACCTTCAGTATCCTGTAGATCACTAAAATCGTGTTTCCCGAGAGATAGATTGAGATTCCTGTCTGAACTTCCTGGTGGGGGAGTGAACAGCGTCGTCGGGAAGGTTGTGTATTAACCTTTAAACATCCTGTATGAGTGTCCAGGCATTCTACAGGATTCCCCAGGCCAGAGAAGGACGACAGGTTATCTGGAAAGGCAGTGGAGTCCTGTATTATAATCCTCAAGTATCCTGTGAAGAGCTTTCATGTATCCTGCTGGAGGGCTGAGGTTCCCCCGGGCGAGGGAAGGACCTGAGGGAGGCGGGTCACACGGCGGGCGCTGATCTTAATCACGCTTCGTGAGGTCGGGCCTTCCTGACCTTAATGGTACTAACTGGGAGCAGGATTTTCATGACCCGTTGACCTCTTCCAATTGGGTGGTGAGGAGGAGAAGGAGGGGAGAGAGGCGGGGGAAAGAGAGACGGAGGAAGGGAAGGAGAATAGCAAAGGGAAGGGATGAGGAAGAAGGATAAGGGACACCCTCTACCAGTCGCCTTACACCCTCTACCAGTCTCCTCACAGCCCTCTACCAGTCTCCTCACAACCCTCTACCAGTCGCCTTACACCCTCTACCAGTCTCCTCACACCCCTCTACCAGTCTCCTCACACCCCTCTACCAGTCGCCTCACACCCCTCTACCAGTCGCCTTATACCCTCTACCAGTCGCCTCACACCCCTCTACCAGTCGCCCAGTCTCCTCACACCCTAACTGTAACTGTATGGAGTAACTCTTAGTGATGGAAAGTGGCAAATAATTCCCCGAGACTTTTTTACGGTTTTCTCCTTCCTTCCTTCCTTCCTTCCTTCCTTCCTTCCTTCCTTCCTTCCTTCCTTCCTTCCTTCCTTCCTTCCATCCATCCGTCCGTCCGTCTGTCTGTCCGTCAGTAAATTGGTTTTTGAAAAAATAACAACACATTACTCAAACGGTTAGTTAATCAGCTCGTTAGTTAGTTGATCAGCTCGTTTATTTGTTAGTTAATCAGCTCGTTCGTTTGTTAGTTAATCAGCTCGTTCGTTAGTTTATCAGCTCGTTCGTTTGTTAGTTAATCAGCTCGTTCGTTTGTTAGTTAATCAGCTCGTTCGTTTGTTAGTTAATCAGCTCGTTCGTTAGTTGATCAGCTCGTTCGTTAGTTTATCAGCTTGTTAGTTAGTTAAGAAAGTAATCGACTCTCCTGGGTAGTTCAACATGCTTGGCTCCCTTGCATGTTGGTAATGGTTCAATTTTAGACTTGGGAGACGGATAAGTCCTTTACCTTGCATTAAATTTATTAAGGAAATTAGTGTGTGTGTGTGTGTGTGTGTGTGTGTGTGTGTGTGTGTGTGTGTGTGTGTGTGTGTGTGTGTGTGTGTGTGTGTGTGTGTGTGTGCGGGTGTGTGTGCGTGCGTGCGTGCGTGCGTGCGTGGTGTGTGTGTGTGTGTGTCGGCCGCCCATTAATGCCTCACCTTATACCCACTAAACACTCACTCCTCACCCACCCACCCACCCACATACCGCCCACTAGTAACCCCCAACCACCCATTCTCTTTCATTCACCCGCCGCCCAGTGGATATACACCACCCATTAAACCACCCCCGTCCCGCCCACCAAAGACCTCTTGACCATTCTCCACCCGGATTCCTCCCCACCCACCCTTCAAGTAAGTCACTGGCCGCCCACACTCGCCACCCCATTACCTACTCGCCAACGTACCATTAAGTACTTAGTAGCCGCCCACTACAGCCACCCTGGGTAGTAACAGCTGCAACTTATGTGTCCCCGCTGCCTAGTACTTGTCTCCTTTAATTTACATGCCATTTAAATACCATCATTCAGGAGGGGCGGGGCTACTGTGGTGGTGGTGACGTCATCCCTGTCCTGACGTCATACCTGTTCTGACGTCATCCCTGTTCTGACGTCATCCCTGTCCTGACGTCATACCTGTTCTGACGTCATCCCTGTTCTGACGTCATCCCTGGTGCTCTGGCGTCATAAATGCTTGTTTGTTTTTTTTAAATCTTGATATCTATACAGTGAAACCTCTATTTAATTGACTATCTGGGAGAGTTTTGTCCGTTAAATCGAGGTTTGTTATTACATGAGACCTCCATATAACGGATTGATGGTGTTCATTAAATAGGATTTTTTTTGGTTACTGTAGAAACAAAAGCATCCAGAAATAGTGTTGGAACTCTTTTATATCTCTTTATGGAGTTGATCTTAACTTATGACTTAATGGCGGGTCGTATCCTCATTGTTGGAAGTCGTATTTTGCTGTTATAATTTTTTTTCCACGTCTCGAGTGTTTCCTGTGAGGTGTCTTGAACTCTCGCCTCCTGTTCACCTGCCGGAAATATAATGCAGGTGAGGTGATGGAGGAGGAGGAGAAGGAAGGAGGTGAGAGAGGAGGAGGTGGTGCAGGAGGAGGAGGAGAGGAAGGAGGTGAGAGAGGAGGAGGTGGTGCAGGAGGAGGAGAGGAAGGAGGTGGTAGTATGTTGCAAGATCTTCTATGCTTTTCTTCCTCACTCTTCTTCCTTACTCCTCTTCCTCACTCTTCTTCCTTGCTCCTCTTCCTCACTCTTCCCCATTTCTCTCGCATTCTCTCTTCCTCTACGCTCCTCTTCTCCACTCCCTACTCCTCTCCGCTCCCCTCCACATCTCCTGTAGGGGGTCACATCGCTGCCCCCTGGTGGTGGTGGGAGACGAACCACTGAGGTTGTGGTAAGTGGTCTCATCAGCCTCGATTGGATTATGCCATTAACTGTCGTCTTCATAACCATTGCTTGGGGGGGGGGCGTCGTTGAGGGGTGGGAGGGTCGTTGAGGGGTGAGGAAGGGGTCGTTGAGGGGTGGTGTGGGGGGAGGGGGACTTGGTTTATTTTCCGGAGCCACACCTAACCTAACCTATCCCAGATTTGACCTGATTTGACCTAGCCTAAGGGTTAAATCATAATGGTCAAAGGGTTATACAAGTTATGAGAGGGTTAAATCATAGTCTTTAAAGGGTTAAAACATCATAATCATCTAAGGGTTAAATCATAGTCATCAAAGGGATAAAACATCATCATTAATTGGTTAAAACAAACGTCAAGGGGTTATACATCATCAAAGGGTTAACGCATCATCAAAGGGTTAACTCATAATCAAAGGGCTAACGCATCATCAAATGGTTAAATTATCGTCATCAAAGGGTCAAGTCTTGTGGTGGCGGGTACTCCTCCGCCGTGACATTTGCGGCGTGGGAACCAAGCCTCCTCTATCTTGTCCCGTACCTCAAGTCGCCAAGACAGTGTGGTAAACCGTGTATGGTCTGTGTCAGCACCCTGGTGTGATGGAAGACCCTTGTGTATGTGACCTCTGGTTCTATAGGTCAGGGTCAACGTTTAGGTTTTTTTTTCACATCCTCTGAGGCCCTCGTGTTGCTGTTGTTTTTTTATTGTTGTTTCTTTGTTGTTTTAGGTCGGGTTTAGTTCTGTTGTTTAATTGTAAAATGTCCATAAAGATCGAATTCATTATAAATCGACCATTCTCTCTCTCTCTCTCTCTCTCTCTCTCTCTCTCTCTCTCTCTTCAGCTATGATCGTTAACTTATATACTACAGGTTACATGAGTCTCTACCACCAAGATCAGCCTCGTTCTCTTACCTCGAGTTAGAAGAGAAAAATTAACCCGGGAAGTTACCTCTAATCCAGACCCAAAGTCCACATGGCTCTGAAACTTTTTTAACTGGAGTTACTGGGGAGTTAATATGGAGTTATATGTCGTAGTGTATAAAGAGTGGAGTAATTTTTCCTCTGAGTCAAAGGTCAGTATAGTTAGTTTTTTGTAGTTATTGATACGTAAAACCTCCTTCTAGTATTGAGGTTTGTAAAAGTTTTCAAGACGACATTTTGGAATAGGTCTTAACATACGTCTCCCATAGTATAAAATATTCACAAAATGTAAATATGTTCTTGGCTGCGTTTTCTCTGATGATGTTTACATAAGTCCTTTAGGCAAGAGCTCCATGAGGGCACCGGAAGAGCCTCGGCGATGGCTCTTGTTGGAGGGAGCCCCGCGGAGGATAGAGTGTGGGAGAGAGCCGGGTGGTGGAGACAGCGAGGTGAGGGGGTGGGGTAAGGGGATGGGGGAGGGAGGGTGTATCATGTTCGTCCTGGGAATTAAAGAGAGGTATCACGTTCATCCTACTTGTTCCATATAATGACTCAGGAGGAGGAGGATCGTTACTTTGATTGTGTTTGTATTATTTTTTTTTTCTTACCAGTTGCTTAATTAAAATAATGTCTCCAGTTATACCACCTCGAGTTTCAACGTTAATTTGAGGTCATATTAATGTTGTTTTTGTGTTTTCAAGGTTAGGTTATGGTAGACTAGGTTAGGTCAGGTCAGGTCAGGTTAGGTTTGGTTTGGTTAGGTTATGGTAGACTAGGTCAGGTTTAAGATACGGTTTTAAGGTCTCAAGTTACGAACGAGGGTAATTGGATGTAAGAGACAAGAGACTCTGGGAATCCGGGTACAGTCGTAAAATATATTGTGTGGGGTCGTAACTCGCTGGCCGGGGTTATTTCTGTGGTATGACGATTTTCTCCTATTAAAAGGGGCCAAGTCGGGTGATTGTTCTTATTGTTATATGAGGGTGAGGATTTGTTGGGTGTGGTCGTTATACTAAGGTGTCCGTCTGTCTGTGTATGTGTGTGTATATTATGATTGTATACAGCTAGTGGGGGAGGTACAATTGGTGTGTGTGTGTGTGTGTGTGTGTGTGTGTGTGTGTGTGTGTAGATGTTGTATACCTTCATGCCCCCAAGTACCACCATTATACACCGTCTTTGTTTACACATCTCTGACACCTTCTCCTTGGGCGCCTTATGTACTGAATTATTACCCCTTGTGCACATTTCATTCTCCTTGTGTCTGGCTGCAAAGTGGTGGTAGTGGAAAAAGTGTGGTGGTGGTGGTGGTGAGTGTGGTGGGAAGAGTGTGGAGGTGAATAGGAAGTGTTGTGTGGAAATAGTGGTGGTGATAGGAAGGGTGTGGTGGTATTGGTGATGGGGCCGTGGTGTAGTGGCTGGTGGTGGTAGTGGTGTGGTGATGGCGGTGGTAGAAGATGGTGTTGATGGTGGTGGTGGTAGAGGATGATGGTGGTGGTGGTGGAGGATGATGGTGTTGATGGTGGTGGTGGTAGAGGATGATGGTGGTGGTGGTGGAGGATGGTGATGGTGGTGGTGTGGTAAGGGTCGTGGTGTCGTGACCAGAAGTCATTAAGTACAGTACCTCTGCACCAGATACTCACGCCCCACTGGCTTTATATTTACAATGGTGGACGGCCCTTGTCTACGAGTACTATACAAGTGTGTCATCATCACCATTATTACCACCGTCATCATCACCATCATCATTATTATTATTATTATTATTATTATTATTATTATTATTATTATTATTATTATTACCACCATCATAATCATCATCATCACCACCATCATTATTATTATTACCACCATCATCACCATTATTACCACCATCATCATCGTCACCATCATTATTATCATTACCGCCAAGATCGAAGACTTACTTATTAGCATATATAAATCGGTTTGATATCAGGATCTGTACCTGTCTGTCTGTCTGTTTACGCTCCAACCTCCACAACTCTTCGATCGTGAAACTAAAATTTCACAGCTGGTCAACCAACAACATGGGATACAGGTCAAGGTCATGGGGGGGTCATCGTTAAAGGTCACACCTCTTTCCACCTAACGTCCACAGTTACCGGAGGTGAAAATAGACCAAAGTTCTGAGGTCGTAAGTTTTATTTTTTTTTCCGAAAATATTACTTGGAGTCTTGCATCTTATCTCTCTCTCTCTCTCTCTCTCTCTCTCCTCTCTCTTCTCATTTCTTCTTTTCCTTCCCTCCTGACTCGCTAGAAGGACCACTTACTTGAGCCAACAGGACACATCATTGAGGGCGTTACAAGTAGAGAAACGCAAGTCAGGAGATGGAATTTAAGTGTCTCAGGTATTTGTGGGAGTGTGCGCTTGAGTGCTCTTTCTCCTCCCCCCCCCTCTATGAGTGCGATGGCAGGCAGGGTTGTGGTAGTGTTTGGGTGTGTGTGTGTATGGGTGGGTGTAGCCAGGTATATACACATGACTGCTCCAGGTATGGGTGTATGTATGTTTTGGTGGTCATAAG
>NW_024716703.1:583968-603080 GCF_018991925.1 Homarus americanus | reverse complement strand
TAACATGTGTAACAGTAACGTGATGTAACTGTACTATTGTCTAAGTTATTTCTATTGATTTATAAAGATGTATTAATATCCACAAAGGTGATTTAATTATATGCATCACCTGGTTATATATTAATACCTGGGAAATTTGGGGTAATTTTATAGTGTTTTCTCCAGGATGTCTTTTAGAGCCTGTTGGAGCGTTTAGAAATTACTTGTGGTGAGGAGTCGGGGAGGGAGGTAGGGAGGGATTCAGGGAGGGAGTTGGAGAGGCAGGGAGGGGGGCAGGCAGGGAGAGGAAGGGAGGTGAGGTGAGGTGTTTGTGATGTGAACAATGTTTTTGTATTTTAGTTCTTTATGACGCCGCCAGGTGTAAGAGATGAATGTTGAAGGTCACTGCCAGCTGAAAGAACTATTGTATCTGGAAATAATATTATAACCTGATATTATTACGTGTGTGTGTGTGTGTTTGTTTGTTATGTTATGTTATTGTTGTTCACGCCTTCACACCACCACCACCAATCTCACATACCGTCGCCACACACACACACACACACACACACATCCCAGCTGACCCCCCCATCTCCCACGCCCACACCTTCACACCGCTGCTTACACACAAAAAGCCTTGCACCACCACCACGCCCTCCTGCATCACCACCACGCCCTCCTGTAACACCACCACGCCCTCCTGCACCACCACCACGCCCCTCTGGCACCACCACCACGCCCCTCTGCACCACCACGCCCTCCCACCACCACCACGCCTCCTGTACCACCACCCACGCCCTCTGCACCACCATGTCTCCTGTACCACTACTCCACGCTCCTCTGCACCACCACGCCCACTGTACCACCACCACGCTCCTCCTGTACCACCACCACGCCCTCCTGTACCACCACCACGCCCTCCTCTGTACCACCACCCACGCCCCTCTGCACCACCACGCCCACCTGTACCACCACCACGCCCTTTCTCATGATCGTCCCGGGGAGGGGAAATTGTCCGCCGAGGGAAATCCCCAGAAAGACTCCGTTGTGTGTCAGCTAACCTTGTTGCCGTACTTCCTGACCACACCCTCCAGTAGTGACGTGAGGGGGGGACAGCTCGAAATCGTCGTTAGAAAAACAACAGTACATCTACAGGAACCTTCAGTATCCTGTAGATCACTAAAATCGTGTTTCCCGAGAGATAGATTGAGATTCCTGTCTGAACTTCCTGGTGGGGGAGTGAACAGCGTCGTCGGGAAGGTTGTGTATTAACCTTTAAACATCCTGTATGAGTGTCCAGGCATTCTACAGGATTCCCCAGGCCAGAGAAGGACGACAGGTTATCTGGAAAGGCAGTGGAGTCCTGTATTATAATCCTCAAGTATCCTGTGAAGAGCTTTCATGTATCCTGCTGGAGGGCTGAGGTTCCCCCGGGCGAGGGAAGGACCTGAGGGAGGCGGGTCACACGGCGGGCGCTGATCTTAATCACGCTTCGTGAGGTCGGGCCTTCCTGACCTTAATGGTACTAACTGGGAGCAGGATTTTCATGACCCGTTGACCTCTTCCAATTGGGTGGTGAGGAGGAGAAGGAGGGGAGAGAGGCGGGGGAAAGAGAGACGGAGGAAGGGAAGGAGAATAGCAAAGGGAAGGGATGAGGAAGAAGGATAAGGGACACCCTCTACCAGTCGCCTTACACCCTCTACCAGTCTCCTCACAGCCCTCTACCAGTCTCCTCACAACCCTCTACCAGTCGCCTTACACCCTCTACCAGTCTCCTCACACCCCTCTACCAGTCTCCTCACACCCCTCTACCAGTCGCCTCACACCCCTCTACCAGTCGCCTTATACCCTCTACCAGTCGCCTCACACCCCTCTACCAGTCGCCCAGTCTCCTCACACCCTAACTGTAACTGTATGGAGTAACTCTTAGTGATGGAAAGTGGCAAATAATTCCCCGAGACTTTTTTACGGTTTTCTCCTTCCTTCCTTCCTTCCTTCCTTCCTTCCTTCCTTCCTTCCTTCCTTCCTTCCTTCCTTCCTTCCTTCCATCCATCCGTCCGTCCGTCTGTCTGTCCGTCAGTAAATTGGTTTTTGAAAAAATAACAACACATTACTCAAACGGTTAGTTAATCAGCTCGTTAGTTAGTTGATCAGCTCGTTTATTTGTTAGTTAATCAGCTCGTTCGTTTGTTAGTTAATCAGCTCGTTCGTTAGTTTATCAGCTCGTTCGTTTGTTAGTTAATCAGCTCGTTCGTTTGTTAGTTAATCAGCTCGTTCGTTTGTTAGTTAATCAGCTCGTTCGTTAGTTGATCAGCTCGTTCGTTAGTTTATCAGCTTGTTAGTTAGTTAAGAAAGTAATCGACTCTCCTGGGTAGTTCAACATGCTTGGCTCCCTTGCATGTTGGTAATGGTTCAATTTTAGACTTGGGAGACGGATAAGTCCTTTACCTTGCATTAAATTTATTAAGGAAATTAGTGTGTGTGTGTGTGTGTGTGTGTGTGTGTGTGTGTGTGTGTGTGTGTGTGTGTGTGTGTGTGTGTGTGTGTGTGTGTGTGTGTGTGTGTGTGTGTGTGTGTGTGTGTGTGTGTGTGCGTGCGTGCGTGTGTGTGTGTGTGTGTGTGTGTGTGTCGGCCGCCCATTAATGCCTCACCTTATACCCACTAAACACTCACTCCTCACCCACCCACCCACCCACATACCGCCCACTAGTAACCCCCAACCACCCATTCTCTTTCATTCACCCGCCGCCCAGTGGATATACACCACCCATTAAACCACCCCCGTCCCGCCCACCAAAGACCTCTTGACCATTCTCCACCCGGATTCCTCCCCACCCACCCTTCAAGTAAGTCACTGGCCGCCCACACTCGCCACCCCATTACCTACTCGCCAACGTACCATTAAGTACTTAGTAGCCGCCCACTACAGCCACCCTGGGTAGTAACAGCTGCAACTTATGTGTCCCGCTGCCTAGTACTTGTCTCCTTTAATTTACATGCCATTTAAATACCATCATTCAGGAGGGGCGGGGCTACTGTGGTGGTGGTGACGTCATCCCTGTCCTGACGTCATACCTGTTCTGACGTCATCCCTGTCCTGACGTCATACCTGTTCTGACGTCATCCCTGTTCTGACGTCATCCCTGGTGCTCTGGCGTCATAAATGCTTGTTTGTTTTTTAATCTTGATATCTATACAGTGAAACCTCTATTTAATTGACTATCTGGGAGAGTTTTGTCCGTTAAATCGAGGTTTGTTATTACATGAGACCTCCATATAACGGATTGATGGTGTTCATTAAATAGGATTTTTTTTGGTTACTGTAGAAACAAAAGCATCCAGAAATAGTGTTGGAACTCTTTTATATCTCTTTATGGAGTTGATCTTAACTTATGACTTAATGGCGGGTCGTATCCTCATTGTTGGAAGTCGTATTTTGCTGTTATAATTTTTTTTCCACGTCTCGAGTGTTTCCTGTGAGGTGTCTTGAACTCTCGCCTCCTGTTCACCTGCCGGAAATATAATGCAGGTGAGGTGATGGAGGAGGAGGAGAAGGAAGGAGGTGAGAGAGGAGGAAGTGGTGCAGGAGGAGGAGGAGAGGAAGGAGGTGAGAGAGGAGGAGGTGGTGCAGGAGGAGGTGATGGAGGAGGAGGAGGAGGAGGAGAAGGAAGGAGGTGAGAGAGGAGGAGGTGGTGCAGGAGGAGGAGGAGAGGAAGGAGGTGAGAGAGGAGGAGGTGGTGCAGGAGGAGGAGAGGAAGGAGGTGGTAGTATGTTGCAAGATCTTCTATGCTTTTCTTCCTCACTCTTCTTCCTTACTCCTCTTCCTCACTCTTCTTCCTTGCTCCTCTTCCTCACTCTTCCCCATTTCTCTCGCATTCTCTCTTCCTCTACGCTCCTCTTCTCCACTCCCTACTCCTCTCCGCTCCCCTCCACATCTCCTGTAGGGGGTCACATCGCTGCCCCCTGGTGGTGGTGGGAGACGAACCACTGAGGTTGTGGTAAGTGGTCTCATCAGCCTCGATTGGATTATGCCATTAACTGTCGTCTTCATAACCATTGCTTGGGGGGGGGGCGTCGTTGAGGGGTGGGAGGGTCGTTGAGGGGTGAGGAAGGGGTCGTTGAGGGGTGGTGTGGGGGGAGGGGGACTTGGTTTATTTTCCGGAGCCACACCTAACCTAACCTATCCCAGATTTGACCTGATTTGACCTAGCCTAAGGGTTAAATCATAATGGTCAAAGGGTTATACAAGTTATGAGAGGGTTAAATCATAGTCTTTAAAGGGTTAAAACATCATAATCATCTAAGGGTTAAATCATAGTCATCAAAGGGATAAAACATCATCATTAATTGGTTAAAACAAACGTCAAGGGGTTATACATCATCAAAGGGTTAACGCATCATCAAAGGGTTAACTCATAATCAAAGGGCTAACGCATCATCAAATGGTTAAATTATCGTCATCAAAGGGTCAAGTCTTGTGGTGGCGGGTACTCCTCCGCCGTGACATTTGCGGCGTGGGAACCAAGCCTCCTCTATCTTGTCCCGTACCTCAAGTCGCCAAGACAGTGTGGTAAACCGTGTATGGTCTGTGTCAGCACCCTGGTGTGATGGAAGACCCTTGTGTATGTGACCTCTGGTTCTATAGGTCAGGGTCAACGTTTAGGTTTTTTTTTCACATCCTCTGAGGCCCTCGTGTTGCTGTTGTTTTTTTATTGTTGTTTCTTTGTTGTTTTAGGTCGGGTTTAGTTCTGTTGTTTAATTGTAAAATGTCCATAAAGATCGAATTCATTATAAATCGACCATTGTCTCTTCAGCTATGATCGTTAACTTATATACTACAGGTTACATGAGTCTCTACCACCAAGATCAGCCTCGTTCTCTTACCTCGAGTTAGAAGAGAAAAATTAACCCGGGAAGTTACCTCTAATCCAGACCCAAAGTCCACATGGCTCTGAAACTTTTTTAACTGGAGTTACTGGGGAGTTAATATGGAGTTATATGTCGTAGTGTATAAAGAGTGGAGTAATTTTTCCTCTGAGTCAAAGGTCAGTATAGTTAGTTTTTTGTAGTTATTGATACGTAAAACCTCCTTCTAGTATTGAGGTTTGTAAAAGTTTTCAAGACGACATTTTGGAATAGGTCTTAACATACGTCTCCCATAGTATAAAATATTCACAAAATGTAAATATGTTCTTGGCTGCGTTTTCTCTGATGATGTTTACATAAGTCCTTTAGGCAAGAGCTCCATGAGGGCACCGGAAGAGCCTCGGCGATGGCTCTTGTTGGAGGGAGCCCCGCGGAGGATAGAGTGTGGGAGAGAGCCGGGTGGTGGAGACAGCGAGGTGAGGGGGTGGGGTAAGGGGATGGGGGAGGGAGGGTGTATCATGTTCGTCCTGGGAATTAAAGAGAGGTATCACGTTCATCCTACTTGTTCCATATAATGACTCAGGAGGAGGAGGGGGATCGTGTTCACTTTGATTGTGTTTGTATTATTTTTTTTTTCTTACCAGTTGCTTAATTAAAATAATGTCTCCAGTTATACCACCTCGAGTTTCAACGTTAATTTGAGGTCATATTAATGTTGTTTTTGTGTTTTCAAGGTTAGGTTATGGTAGACTAGGTTAGGTCAGGTCAGGTCAGGTTAGGTTTGGTTTGGTTAGGTTATGGTAGACTAGGTCAGGTTTAAGATACGGTTTTAAGGTCTCAAGTTACGAACGAGGGTAATTGGATGTAAGAGACAAGAGACTCTGGGAATCCGGGTACAGTCGTAAAATATATTGTGTGGGGTCGTAACTCGCTGGCCGGGGTTATTTCTGTGGTATGACGATTTTCTCCTATTAAAAGGGGCCAAGTCGGGTGATTGTTCTTATTGTTATATGAGGGTGAGGATTTGTTGGGTGTGGTCGTTATACTAAGGTGTCCGTCTGTCTGTGTATGTGTGTGTATATTATGATTGTATACAGCTAGTGGGGGAGGTACAATTGGTGTGTGTGTGTGTGTGTGTGTGTGTGTGTGTGTGTGTGTGTAGATGTTGTATACCTTCATGCCCCCAAGTACCACCATTATACACCGTCTTTGTTTACACATCTCTGACACCTTCTCCTTGGGCGCCTTATGTACTGAATTATTACCCCTTGTGCACATTTCATTCTCCTTGTGTCTGGCTGCAAAGTGGTGGTAGTGGAAAAAGTGTGGTGGTGGTGGTGGTGAGTGTGGTGGGAAGAGTGTGGAGGTGAATAGGAAGTGTTGTGTGGAAATAGTGGTGGTGATAGGAAGGGTGTGGTGGTATTGGTGATGGGGCCGTGGTGTAGTGGCTGGTGGTGGTAGTGGTGTGGTGATGGCGGTGGTAGAAGATGGTGTTGATGGTGGTGGTGGTAGAGGATGATGGTGGTGGTGGTGGAGGATGATGGTGTTGATGGTGGTGGTGGTAGAGGATGATGGTGGTGGTGGTGGAGGATGGTGATGGTGGTGGTGTGGTAAGGGTCGTGGTGTCGTGACCAGAAGTCATTAAGTACAGTACCTCTGCACCAGATACTCACGCCCCACTGGCTTTATATTTACAATGGTGGACGGCCCTTGTCTACGAGTACTATACAAGTGTGTCATCATCACCATTATTACCACCGTCATCATCACCATCATCATTATTATTATTATTATTATTATTATTATTATTATTATTATTATTATTATTATTATTACCACCATCATAATCATCATCATCACCACCATCATTATTATTATTACCACCATCATCACCATTATTACCACCATCATCATCGTCACCATCATTATTATCATTACCGCCAAGATCGAAGACTTACTTATTAGCATATATAAATCGGTTTGATATCAGGATCTGTACCTGTCTGTCTGTCTGTTTACGCTCCAACCTCCACAACTCTTCGATCGTGAAACTAAAATTTCACAGCTGGTCAACCAACAACATGGGATACAGGTCAAGGTCATGGGGGGGTCATCGTTAAAGGTCACACCTCTTTCCACCTAACGTCCACAGTTACCGGAGGTGAAAATAGACCAAAGTTCTGAGGTCGTAAGTTTCTCTCTCTCCTCTCTCTCTCTCTCTCTCTCTCTCTCTCTCTCTCTCTCTCTCTCTCTCTTCCTTCCCATCATAACTTACCCTCCCCAGCCCCCCCCCCCTCACATGACTCGCTAGAAGGACCACTTACTTGAGCCAACAGGACACATCATTGAGGGCGTTACAAGTAGAGAAGGCACTTAAGTCAGGAGATGGAATTTAAGTGTGTCTCTGGTATTTGTGGGGAGTGTGCGCTTGAGTGCTCTTTCTCCTCTCCCCCCCCTCTATGAGTACGTGCTTGAGCGAGAGGTTATTGGTAGTGTTTGGGTGTGTGTGTGTATGGGTGGGTGTAGCCAGGTATATACACATGACTGCTCCAGGTATGGGTGTATGTATGTTTTGGTGGTCATAAGGGTATATATGTGCCTCGTGAGTGCTCGGAGATGATGGGTTTCCGGCCACTTCCGGATATCCGGCATTTGCAATTTTTAGGGTTGGTGGCCGGTTATTCTGTCCGGTTTGTGATTCTAGGTGAGGTTTGTTTAGGTTAGGTTAGGTTATAGGTTGTCAGTGTCGTCAAATATGTGTCGTTATATCAGTGAACATAAAGAGATTGGCGTCTTATATCAGTGTCCAGTATTAATTAGTGATATATATGTCAGGACAGGTGTCATATGGCAGCACAGGTGTCCAACATATTGCCATGCCAGGTATTTCAAAACAGGTGTCCAGCATATCCACGTGTCATGTATGTCAACACAAATGTCTAACAAAACACACACACTCAGGGTTCACAAGACTACGTACACACACACATACACACATGAACGTTCCACCAAAAACTGTTGCAATTATACATATTTGTCCACGTGTGAAAAGTACACATGTGAACAGGGCGAGAAAAGTAACACGGCAGTAAAGTGTTTTAAGAGAGGGTGTGGGTAGGTTGTGTGGGTGGTGGGTGTGGGTGGGGTGTGTGGGTGTACAACATAAGAACATAAGAAAATAAGGAGTCTGCAATAGGACAGTTGGCCTGTGCATGGCGGCTCCTGTCGAGAGTTACTACCACTCTATGATCCATGAATCTATCTAGCCTCCTTTTGAAACTTTCCAGAGTTCCAACACTTACTAAAAGTTGGTAAGCTTGTTCCACTCGTCCACCACCCTATTTGTGAACCAGTTTCTTCCTATCTCCCTCCTAAACCTAAACTTATCCAACTTGAATCCGTGACTCCGAGTCCTATCCTGCTCGGATATTATAAGAACTTTATCTATATCCCCTTTATTGATTCCTTCTATGTTTCATCCAGCCTGTTACCTTCACTACCTTCTATGTTACATCCAGCCTGTTATCTTGAATATTTTGTTTCATCCAGCGTGTTATCTTGAATATTTTGTTTCATCCAGCGTGTTATCTTGAATATTTTGTTTCATCCAGCCTGTTATCTTCACTACCTTCTATGTTTCATCCAGCCTGTTATCTTGAATATCTTGTTTCATCCAGCCTGTTATCTTCACTACCTTCTATGTTACATCCAGCCTGTTATCTTGAATATCTTGTTTCATCCAGCCTGTTATCTTCACTACCTTCTATGTTTCATCCAGCGTGTTATCTTGAATATCTTGTTTCATCCAGCCTGTTATCTTGAATATCTTGTTTCATCCAGCCTGTTATCTTCACTACCTTCTATGTTACATCCAGCCTGTTAGCTTGAATATTTTGTTTCCTCCAGCGTGTTATCTTGAATATTTTGTTTCATCCAGCCTGTTATCTTCACTACCTTCTATGTTTCATCCAGCCTGTTATCTTGAATATCTTGTTTCATCCAGCCTGTTATCTTCACTACCTTCTATGTTACATCCAGCCTGTTATCTTGAATATCTTGTTTCATCAGCCTGTTATCTTCACTACCTTCTGTGTTTCATCCAGCGTGTTATCTTGAATATCTTGTTTCATCCAGCCTGTTATCTTGAATATCTTGTTTCATCCAGCCTGTTATCTTCACTACCTTCTATGTTACATCCAGCCTGTTATCTTGAATATTTTGTTTCCTCCAGCGTGTTATCTTGAATATTTTGTTTCATCCAGCCTGTTATCTTCACTACCTTCTATGTTACATCCAGCCTGTTATCTTGAATATCTTGTTTCATCCAGCCTGTTATCTTCACTACCTTCTATGTTTCATCCAGCGTGTTATCTTGAATATCTTGTTTCATCCAGCCTGTTATCTTCACTACCTTCTATGTTACATCCAGCCTGTTATCTTGAATATCTTGTTTCATCCAGCCTGTTATCTTCACTACCTTCTATGTTTCACCCAGCGTGTTATCTTGAATATCTTGTTTCATCCAGCCTGTTATCTTGAATATCTTGTTTCATCCAGCCTGTTACCTTCACTACCTTCTATGTTTCATCCAGCCTGTTACCTTCACTACCTTCTATGTTTCATCCAGCCTGTTACCTTCACTACCTTCTATGTTTCATCCAGCCTGTTATCTTCACTACCTTCTATGTTTCATCCAGCCTGTTACCTTCACTACCTTCTATGTTTCATCCAGCCTGTTACCTTCACGACCTTCTATGTTTCATCCAGCCTGTTATCTTTACTACCTTCTATGTTTCATCCAGCCTGTTATCTTCACGACCTTCTATGTTTCATCCAGCCTGTTATCTTCACTACCTTCTATGTTTCATCCAGCCTGTTATCTTCACGACCTTCTATGTTACATCCAGCCTGTTACCTTCACTACCTTTTGTGTTACATCCAGCCTGTTATCTTGAATATCTTGTTTCATCCAGCCTGTTACCTTCACTACCTTCTATGTTTCATCCAGCCTGTTACCTTCACTATCTTCTATGTTTCATCCAGCCTGTTATTTTCACTACCTTCTGTTTCATCCAGCCTGTTATCTTCACTACTATTTCTATCATTTATCTAGCCTTGTTACTACCTTCTATGTTTCATCCAGCCTGTCATCTTCACTACCTTCTATGTTTCATCCAACCTGTTATCTTCACTACCTTCTATGTTACATCCAGCCTGTTAACTTCACTACCTTCAATGTTTCATCCAGCCTGTTACATTCACTACCTTCTATGTTACATCCAGCCTGTTATCTTGAATATCTTGTTTCATCCAGCCTGTTATCTTCACTACCTTCTATGTTTCATCCAGCCTGTTATCTTCACTACCTTCTATGTTTCATCCAGCCTGTTACATTCACTACCTTCTATGTTACATCCAGCCTGTTATCTTGAATATCTTGTTTCATCCAGCCTGTTATCTTCACTACCTTCTATGTTTCATCCAGCCTGTTATCTTGAATATCTTGTTTCATCCAGCCTGTTATCTTCACTACCTTCTATGTTTCATCCAGCCTGTTACCTTTACTACCTTCTATGTTACATCCAGCCTGTTATCTTGAATATCTTGTTTCATCCAGCCTGTTATCTTCACTACCTTCTATGTTTCATCCAGCCTGTTATCTTCACTACCTTCTATGTTACATCCAGCCTGTTATCTTGAATATCTTGTTTCATCCAGCCTGTTACCTTCACTACCTTCTATGTTACATCCAGCCTGTTATCTTGAATATTTTGTTTCCTCCAGCGTGTTATCTTGAATATTTTGTTTCATCCAGCCTGTTATCTTCACTACCTTCTATGTTACATCCAGCCTGTTATCTTGAATATCTTGTTTCATCCAGCCTGTTATCTTCACTACCTTCTATGTTTCATCCAGCCTTTAACTTCACTACCTTCTATGTTACATCCAGCCTGTTATCTTGAATATCTTGTTTCATCCAGCCTGTTATCTTCACTACCTTCTATGTTTCATCCAGCCTTTTATCTTCACTACCTTCTATGTTTCATCCAGCCTGTTAACTTCACTACCTTCTATGTTTCATCCAGCCTGTTATCTTCACTACCTTCTATGTTTCATCCAGCCTGTCATCTTCACTACCTTCTATGTTTCATCCAGCCTGTTATCTTCACTACCTTCTATGTTACATCCAGCCTGTTATCTTCACTACCTTCTATGTTTCATCCAGCCTGTTACATTCACTACCTTCTATGTTACATCCAGCCTGTTATCTTGAATATCTTGTTTCATCCAGCCTGTTATCTTCACTACCTTCTATATTTCATCCAGCCTGTTATCTTCACTACCATCTCTTATCCTTGGTGGCATCAATAGCTCAGCCAGGTAGGGTACTGTACCTCTTATCACCTCACTAGGCACCAACACCTCTTACAACAGTTAGAATCCAACCTGATTATATTGATACTTAATGCCCTACAGTATGACGAGGTAAAAAAAACTCATAGAAAAAATAATTTATAGTTCGCTAACATGCTCACCAGAAAGTGGACTTTCGTGTTTGTGGTGGGATGGGTAATGATTTTCTGGGTAAGGGAGCGGAAAACCTAACTACAAACTCACCTGACCTTGATGGAGGTACAGGTCAAATAGGCCGTCAAAGACCGATATTAAAACGAAAGTTACCTCAAGTTCTTCTTAAGAGTTCTTCACAAAATTTTTCCCAAATGGTTAACAAAACCCCAGCTGAACTCAGAAAAAATCCTACCACTCTCAACAATAGATGGCGGATTCTATGAACACGTGCCCGTGCTTCGGGATGTAGTCTGCATAACTAGATTAGAAAATAAACAAAAATTGATGCAGTCCGCCCTTAAGGATGATGGGGTGGCCCCAAAGCCCGAGCCGCCCCTCCCCTGGGTGACCTCCGTCATTGGAGGCTTCCTGCTACACGCATTCACCGTTTCCCTCATATTACACTTATATTCCCATAAAAGGAACAACAAAAGTTTAGACCGCCAACTGGCTGAATGCGAGGAGGAGGAGGAGGAGGACAGTGGATCTCCTCCCGCCACCGGTGAAGAGGAGAGCGAGTCCTCTCCTCCCGCCACCGGCGGAGAGGAGTACAGCGAGACCTGTCCTCCCGCCACCGGCGGAGAGGAGTACAGCGAGACCTGTCCTCCTGCCACCGGCGGAGAGGAGTACAGCGAGACCTGTCCTCCTGCCACCGGCGGAGAGGAGTACAGCGAGACCTGTCCTCCTGCCACCGGCGGAGAGGAGTACAGCGAGACCTGTCCTCCCGCCACCGGCGGAGAGGAGTACAGCGAGACCTGTCCTCCCGCCACCGGCGGAGAGGAGTATAGCGAGACATGTCCTCCTGCCACCGGCGGAGAGGAGTACAGCGAGACCTGTCCTCCCGCCACCGGCGGAGAGGAGTACAGCGAGACCTGTCCTCCCGCCACCGGCGGAGAGGAGTACAGCGAGACCTGTCCTCCTGCCACCGGTGGAGAGGAGTACAGCGAGACCTGTCCTCCTGCCACCGGCGGAGAGGAGTACAGCGAGACCTGTCCTCCCGCCACCGGCGGAGAGGAGTACAGCGAGACCTGTCCTCCCGCCACCGGCGGAGAGGAGTACAGCGAGACATGTCCTCCTGCCACCGGCGGAGAGGAGTACAGCGAGACCTGTCCTCCCGCCACCGGCGGAGAGGAGTACAGCGAGACCTGTCCTCCCGCCACCCACCCCATCAGAGGAGAGGGAGGTGGTGAAGAGAGGGAGGAGGTAGTGGCGCAGAGAAAAGGAGGACAGGGAATATCCTCCAGCCACGTACCTCCTTGGCGGAGAGGTGGAGGGAGGTGGCGGAGAAAGGAGGGAGTAGGTGGCGGGGGAGAGAGGGAAACGTTGGCAGACAATGTCTTCCGGTCACCTACCTCACCGGCAGGGAGGGAGGGTAAGTGGAAAAGAGGGTGGAAGCAGCGGGGAAGAGCGGGAAGAAGTGGTGGGGTAGAGCGGAAAACGTTGACAGACAATTTCTTCCCGTCACCTACCTCACCGGCAGGGAGGGAGGGTAAGTGGAAAAGAGGGTGGAAGCAGCGGGGAAGAGCGGGAAGAAGTGGTGGGGTAGAGCGGAAAACGTTGACAGACAATGTCTTCCCGTCACCTACCTCACCGGCAGGGAGGGAGGGTAAGTGGAAAAGAGGGAGGCAATGGGGAAGAGCGGGAAGAAGTGGCGGGGTAGAAAGGGAAACGTTGACAGACAATTTCTTCCCGTCACCTACCTCACCGGCAGGGAGGGAGGGGAAGTGGAAAAGAGGGTGGAAGCAGCGGGGAAGAGCGGGAAGAAGTGGTGGGGTAGAGCGGAAAACGTTGACAGACAATTTCTTCCCGTCACCTACCTCACCGGCAGGGAGGGAGGGTAAGTGGAAAAGAGGGAGGAGGCAATGGGGAAGAGCGGGAAGAAGTGGCGGGGTAGACAGAAGAATGGCGAACGGCAATGTTTATCCCGTCACCTACCTGAACGGCTAGGAGTGGGAGCGAGGGAAATGGAACCCACCCAGATATTGATGAAGATGGCGAGGGGAGGGAGGTAGTGCATGACTGAAATGTTCGGGTGAAAATAAACCGGAAGAAAACAAAAAATAAACCCACTTTGTGAACCAGTTCCTTCCTATCTCCCTCCTAAACCTAAACTTATCCAACTTAAATCCGTTGCTACGAGTCCCATCCTGCTCGGATATTATAAAAAACTTTATCTATATCCCCTTTATTGATTCCTTTCACCCACTTAAATACTTCTATCATATCTCCCCGCACTCATCGTCTTTCTAGGGAATGCAAGTTAAGTTTCTTTAACCTATCTTGATATGGAAGGTTTCTAAGTCCCGGAATCATTTTCGTCATTCTTCGCTCCACCGACTCTAGTGAATTGATATCCATTCTATAATAAGGGCACCAGAACTGAACAGCATAATCGAGGTGCGGCCTGACTAATGCAAGATATAGCTGCAATATGACCTCCGCACTCTTATTACTTACACTTCTAGATATAAAACCTAATACTCTGTTTGCCTTATTTCGAACATTAACGCACTGTTTTCTAGGCCGTAGGTCCGGGCTTACAAGTACCCCTATGTCTCTTTCACAAGTTGACTTCTCTAGGTTGATGTTGTTAAGGCTGTATACAGTGACAGTATTTGTTCTTCCAATACTAAGTATGCTGCACTTGCTGGTGTTGAATATCATTTGCCATTTTTCTGACCACCCCTGCAGTTTATTTAGATCCTCCTGTAGTGCATTTGCATCCAGCCCTGAATTAATCTGTCGCCCTATTTTGGCGTCATATAATAACTATCAAGTGACTCCTTCCTTTATCCCGCCTCGTGTTTACATTATGTGGCAACCTATTCACGCCCTGAGAGCTGACGGGGCAAAATTTTCTCATTGTTGTGCCTATAATCATGACTTTCCTAGCTCTCCTATCTGTTGCCATTTGTTGATTATATCCCTTTCATTAATCTGTTCCTATTTTCACGGTCCTTCTCCTCTTTCTGACTGCCTTAAGCACCTGTTCCTACATTTTTACATCAAGGGCCTAAAATTCAGTTCTTATGTGGCATTTCTCGCTATTCAACATCACATTAGATTTCATTCCACGTATTTCCTCTCGCCTTCAACTGGCTTTTGTGACGAGTTTATAAAAAAGTTCTTCTTCATCACATGATTGTCAAGCGGGAATTTCTTACAATCTACTTTAACTTGTGCCTTTATCATCTCTTACTTCCCTCTGTCAATCTCAATTTTCACTATCTCCTTTCTTCCTTCTCTTCATTCCTTCCTTCCTTCCTTTTTTCATTCTTCCTTCCTCCTTTCATTCCTTCTTTTCTTCCTTCTTCCCTTGCCCTATGAAGGGTAATCCTTAAATAGTAGACACCTTAGTAGCCCTTCAGGTAGCCTAGCCTAACCTAACCCCTACAGCGGCTTTAACCCCTCAGTAGCCCCCAGCCCGTTTTTTTTTACAGTCTGGGGAGTGAGGGGGGGGGGGTACTCACGACCCACCACTAAGGAGACCCAACAGCTATTGTCAGAGTGTGTGGGGGTTGGGGGTAGAGGGGTGATAAGGAGTGGTGGGAGGGAGGGGGCTCATATACACACTCCTCCCTACCTCCTCCTCCCCCACAGGTGAAAAAAAATAGTATGGAGGCGAGCTGTAGGTAGGGTGAAGGGCAACTGGCGAGGGTGTAAGTGGAGACGAGCCCCTAAAAGTAGGATGAGGGGCAAGGGGTGGCGGAGGTGATGGTTGAGAGGGGAGGAGATGGAGATGTCACAAATAGGGGGGAGGGGGACTTGTCACTCCGGAAGGTGAGTAATGTGAGATGCCGGAAGAAAAATACTAATACTACTACTACTACTACTACTACTACTACTACTACTACTAATAATAATAATAATAATAATAATAATAATAATAATAGGTCCGAGAGATTCATATTTGCCTCATAACTTGCCGGTAAGACGTCACAAAAGGGTGAACATCTTCCTTTATTTTTTTTTTATTTCTAAGTCAAATTACATAAGAAGTATTTCCTTTTTATTCATTGTACGGTTCGTCATCATCTGTTAAAGTGAAATTGGGAAAATAAAATACACCGGTATACTGTATTAGGCCAATATAATTAAATATAAAAATGTCATCCATGAAATGTATTAAAATAAATGTATATACCGAATAAATAATTTAATATATCAAATCTTAAATGGGGTGAGATTACATAAGACAGTGTGCCGACAAATATGCCTCAACTTGACACAAATGTTCCAAGAGTTAACAGAGGCCTGACTGCCCGGGGAGGCGCCCAGACGACTGGCACGGTGTGGCGGAGAGGTAGGAGGTCCGCCCAGGTATTCGATTCCGTCAACAAAGGAGAGCGGTGGGACAGCCCTGTGGGTCCCAGATGGCTGTCTGGGCGACCTGCGGCTGTCTGCTGGCACTAGTGGTGGCGGCGGCAACCATGCGGTAGTTCATCGACATGCAAACACTTCGCTTCCAAACAGATTTCTACAATCGCATAATGTCAACAAATCTAAAATTCCGCAGGTAGTCGACAAATTCACACAGTTAATATAATTAGAGTAAATCAAACTACCAGTAGAAGCAGTGGCTCTAGCACACGTATACAGGTATTCAACCAAGAAATACAAATACACCCCATCTCTCCACACCAATGGATAACAAAGATGAACTATCCTACAGACTTGTTAACTTCCAGGTGATTTAGTGCATGATAAACGTCCAGGAGAGGATCACCGTTAACCACCACCATCACTCCCACCTTCTGTTTCATCCATCCTGTTATCTTGAATATCTTGTTTCATCCAGCCTGTTATCTTCACTACCTTCTGTTTCATCCATCCTGTTATCTTGAATATCTTGTTTCATCCAGCCTGTTATCTTCACTACCTTCTGTTTCATCCAGCCTGTTATCTTGAATATCTTGTTTCATCCAGCCTGTTATCTTCACTACCTTCTGTTTCATCCAGCCTGTTATCCTTCACTACCTTCTATGTTTCATCCAGCCTGTTACCTTCACTACCTTCTATGTTTCATCCAGCCTGTTACCTTCACTACCTTCTATGTTTCATCCAGCCTGTTATCTTCACTACCTTCTATGTTTCATCCAGCCTGTTACCTTCACTACCTTCTATGTTTCATCCAGCCTGTTACCTTCACGACCTTCTATGTTTCATCCAGCCTGTTATCTTTACTACCTTCTATGTTTCATCCAGCCTGTTATCTTCACGACCTTCTATGTTTCATCCAGCCTGTTATCTTCACTACCTTCTATGTTTCATCCAGCCTGTTATCTTCACGACCTTCTATGTTACATCCAGCCTGTTACCTTCACTACCTTTTGTGTTACATCCAGCCTGTTATCTTGAATATCTTGTTTCATCCAGCCTGTTACCTTCACTACCTTCTATGTTTCATCCAGCCTGTTACCTTCACTATCTTCTATGTTTCATCCAGCCTGTTATTTTCACTACCTTCTGTTTCATCCAGCCTGTTATCTTCACTACCTTCTATGTTTCATCCATCCTGTTATCTTGAATATCTTGTTTCATCCAGCCTGTTATCTTCACTACCTTCTGTTTCATCCAGCCTGTTACCTTCACTACCTTCTGTTTCATCCAGCCTGTTACCTTCACTACCTTCTGTTTCATCCAGCCTGTTATCTTCACTACCTTCTATGTTTCATCCAGCCTGTTACCATCACTACCTTCTATGTTTCATCCAGCCTGTTATCTTGAATATCTTGTTTCATCCAGCCTGTTATCTTCACTACCTTCTATGTTTCATCCAGCCTGTTATTTTCACTACCTTCTATGTTTCATCCAGCCTGTTACCTTCACTACCTTCTGTTTCATCCAGCCTGTTATCTTCACTACCTTCTGTTTCATCCAGCCTGTTATCTTCACTACCTTCTGTTTCATCCAGCCTGTTATCTTCACTACCTTCTGTTTCATCCAGCCTGTTATCTTCACCTATCTTCATCTGTTATCTCTTGTTTCACAGCCTGTTATCTTCAGTTTCATCAGCCTGTTATCTTGTGTTTCATCCAGCCTGTTATTCTTCTGTTTCATCAGCCTGTTATCTTCACTACCTTCTGTGCCTGTTATCTTCACTACCTTCTGTTTCATCCAGCCTGTTAACTTCACTACCTTCTGTTTCATCCAGCCTGTTATCTTCACTACCTTCTATGTTACATCCAGCCTGTTATCTTGAATATTTTGTTTCATCCAGCCTGTTATCTTCACTACCTTCTGTTTCATCCAGCCTGTTACCTCACTACCTTCTGTTTCATCCAGCCTGTTACCTTCACTACCTTCTGTTTCATCCAGCCTGTTACCTTCACTACCTTCTGTTTCATCCAGCCTGTTACCTTCACTACCTTCTGTTTCATCCATCTCTTATCCTTGGTGGCATCAATAGCTCAGCCAGGTAGGGTACTGTACCTCTTATCACCTCACTAGGCACCAACACCTCTTACAACAGTTAGAATCCAACCTGATTATATTGATACTTAATGCCCTACAGTATGACGAGGTAAAAAAAAACTCATAGAAAAAATAATTTATAGTTCGCTAACATGCTCACCAGAAAGTGGACTTTCGTGTTTGTGGTGGGATGGGTAATGATTTTCTGGGTAAGGGAGCGGAAAACCTAACTACAAACTCACCTGACCATGATGGAGGTACAGGTCAAATAGGCCGTCAAAGACCGATATTAAAACGAAAGTTACCTCAAGTTCTTCTTAAGAGTTCTTCACAAAATTTTTCCCAAATGGTTAACAAAACCCCAGCTGAACTCAGAAAAAATCCTACCACTCTCAACAATAGATGGCGGATTCTATGAACACGTGCCCGTGCTTCGGGATGTAGTCTGCATAACTAGATTAGAAAATAAACAAAAATTGATGCAGTCCGCCCTTAAGGATGATGGGGTGGCCCCAAAGCCCGAGCCGCCCCTCCCCTGGGTGACCTCCGTCATTGGAGGCTTCCTGCTACACGCATTCACCGTTTCCCTCATATTACACTTATATTCCCATAAAAGGAACAACAAAAGTTTAGACCGCCAACTGGCTGAATGCGAGGAGGAGGAGGAGGAGGACAGTGGATCTCCTCCCGCCACCGGTGAAGAGGAGAGCGAGTCCTCTCCTCCCGCCACCGGCGGAGAGGAGTACAGCGAGACCTGTCCTCCCGCCACCGGCGGAGAGGAGTACAGCGAGACCTGTCCTCCTGCCACCGGCGGAGAGGAGTACAGCGAGACCTGTCCTCCTGCCACCGGCGGAGAGGAGTACAGCGAGACCTGTCCTCCTGCCACCGGCGGAGAGGAGTACAGCGAGACCTGTCCTCCTGCCACCGGCGGAGAGGAGTACAGCGAGACCTGTCCTCCTGCCACCGGCGGAGAGGAGTACAGCGAGACCTGTCCTCCTGCCACCGGCGGAGAGGAGTACAGCGAGACCTGTCCTCCCGCCACCGGCGGAGAGGAGTACAGCGAGACCTGTCCTCCCGCCACCGGCGGAGAGGAGTACAGCGAGACATGTCCTCCTGCCACCGGCGGAGAGGAGTACAGCGAGACCTGTCCTCCCGCCACCGGCGGAGAGGAGTACAGCGAGACCTGTCCTGCCACCGGCGGAGAGGAGTACAGCGAGACCTGTCCTCCTGCCACCGGCGGAGAGGAGTACAGCGAGACCTGTCCTCCTGCCACCGGCGGAGAG